>NC_057812.1:506136398-506407284 GCF_018294505.1 Triticum aestivum | reverse complement strand
TTTTTGACTTTTATTAAAGTACTATTATGATTTTGTATAACTTTTATTAAGTTAAGAATATTATTTTTCTATTAAATTAAGAATATTGCATTGCTTTTATTTTAATTGCTTCTACTAATTTAAGATTATTTTTTTGGATTTTATTATAGTACTATTATTATTTTGCTTATTGGGCCAAGCCCATAAATTTTTAGGAGGTAGTGGGGCTCAAAGCTGAGGGCAACAGCCCCCTCGCCTCACCCTTACTCCCTACCGCCGCTCCCTCTCTCTGCCCTCGCTCTCTCGATTCCCTTTCTCTCGCCAGCAGAATCCAGTCGTTGCCCTCAGATTTCGGCGGGTTCCGGTCGGTAGGTAACTGTTGGAAAAAGTAGCATGCAATTTCAAAAAATTTCCTACACTCAAGCAAGATCTATCTAGGAGATGCATAACAACAAGAGGGGGAGAGTGTGTCCACGTACCCTCGTAGACCGAAGGTGTAAGCGTTAGCTTAGCGTGGTTGATGTAGTCGAATGTCTTCTCGATTCAAGCAATCAAGCACCGAACGTACGACACCTCCGAGTTCTGCACGCGTTCAG
This sequence comes from Triticum aestivum, assembly GCF_018294505.1. Taxonomy (NCBI): domain Eukaryota; kingdom Viridiplantae; phylum Streptophyta; class Magnoliopsida; order Poales; family Poaceae; genus Triticum; species Triticum aestivum. The sequence continues at coordinate 506,406,709 of NC_057812.1, read as the reverse complement.
CTCGATGACGTCCCTCGGACTCTTGATCCAGCAAAGTGTCGAGGGAGATTTTGTTCAGCATGACGGTGTGGTGACAGTGATGGTGAAGTGATCTACGCGCTCTAAGCACTACGACAATATGACCGGAGGAGTAAATGGTGGAGGGGGCGCCGCACACGGTTTGGAACAATTGTGTGTTAGAGCCCCCCGCCCCCATATATAAAGGAGGGAGAGGGGAGGAGGCCGGCCCTAGGGCGCCCCAAATGGGAGGAGTCCCACTAGGGCTCCTAGTCCAATTCGCCCCCTTCCTTTTATCGGAGGGGAAAGGGGGAAGGAGAGGGAGAAGGAGAAGGAAAGGGGGACCCCTCCCCCTCCCCTAGTCCAATTCGGATTCCTCCCTTGGGGGGGGCACCCCTTGTGGACTGGTCTGCCTCCTCCTATGGCCCATATGGCCCATATCTTCCCCCAGGGGGTTCCGGCAACCCCTCGGTACTTCGATACAATTTCGAAACACTTCCGGTGTCCGAATACTATCACCCAATATTTCAATCTTTACCTCTCGACCATTTCGAGATTCCTTGTCATGTCCTTGATCTCATCCGGGACTCCGAACAATCTTCGGTCACCAAAACACATAACTCATAATACAAATCGTCATCGGATGTTAAGCGTGCGGACCCTACGGGTTCGAGAACTATGTAGACATGACCGAGACACCTCTCCAGTCAATAACCAATAGCGGAACCTGGATGCTCATATTGGTTCCGACATATTCTACGAAGATCTTCGTCGGTCAAACCGCACAACAACATACGTCATTCCCTTTGTCATCGGTATGTTACTTGCCCAAGATTCGATCGTCGGTATCTTCATACCTAGTTCAATCTCGTTACTGGCCAGTCTCTTTACTTGTTCCGTAATACATCATCCGCAACTAACTCATTAGTCACATTGCTTGCAAGGCTTATCATGATGTGCATTACCGAGAGGGCCTAGAGATACCTCTCTGATACTCGGAGTGACAAATCCTAATCTCGATCTATGCCAACCCAACAAACACCTCCAGAGATACCCGTAGAGCATCTTTATAATCACCCAGTTACGTTGTGACGTTTGATAGCACACAAGGTATTCCTCCGATATTCGGGAGTTGCATAATCTCATAGTCAAAGGAATATGTATAAGTCATGAAGAAAGTAATAGCAATAAAACTTAATGACCATTTTGCTAAGCTAACAGATGGGTCTTGTCCATCACATCATTCTCCTAATGATGTGATCCCATTCATCAAATGACAACACATGTCTACGAAACTTAACCATTTTTGATTAATGAGCTAGTCTAGTAGAGGCATACCAGGGACACTGTGTATTGTCAATGTATTCACACATGTATCAAGTTTCCAGTTAATACAATTCTAGCATGAATAATAAACATTTATCATGATATACGGAAATATAAATAACAAATTTATTATTGCCTCTAGGGAATATTTCCTTCAGTCTCCCACTTGCACTAGAGTCAATAATCTAGATTACATTGTAATGATTCTAACACCCATGGAGTCTTGGTGCTGATCATGTTTTGCTCGTGGAAGAGGCTTAGTCAACGGGTATGCCACATTCAGATCCGTATGTATCTTGCAAATCTCTATATCTCCCTCCTTGACTTGATCACGGATGGAGTTGAAGCGTCGCTTGATGTGTTTAGTTCTCTTGTGAAATCTGGATTCCTTCGCTAAGGCAATTGCTCCAGTATTGTCACAAAAGATTTTCACTGGACTCGATGCACTAGGTATTACACCTAGATCAGATATGAACTCCTTCATCCAAACTCCTTCATTTGCTGCTTCCGAAGCAGCTATGTACTCTGCTTCACATGTATATCCCGCCACGACGCTTTGCTTGGAAGTGCACCAACTGACAGCTCCACCATTCAATATAAATACGTATCCGGTTTGCGACTTAGAGTCATCCAGATCAGTGTCAAAGCTAGCATCGATGTAACCATTTATGACGAGCTCTTTGTCACCCCCATAAACAAGAAACATATCCTTAGTCCTTTTCAGGTATTTCAGGATGTTCTTTACCCCTATCTAGTGATCCACTCTTGGATTACTTTTGTACCTCCTTGCTAAACTTATAGCAAGGCACACATTAGGTCTCGCACACAACATTGCATACATGATAAGAACCTATGGCTGAGGCATAGGGAATGACTTTCATTTTCTCTCTATCTTTTGCAGTGGTCAGGCATTGAGTCTGACTCAACTTCACATCTTGTAACACAGGCAAGAACCCTTTCTTTGACTGATCCATTTTGAACTTCTTCAAAACTTTATCAAGGTATGTGCTTTGTGAAAGTCCAATTAAGCGTCTTGATCTATCTCTATAGATCTTGATGCCCAATATATAAGCAGCTTCACCGAGGTCTTTCATTGAAAAACTCTTATTCAAGTATCCTTTTATGCTATCTAGAAATTTTATATCATTTCCAATCAATAATATGTCATCCACATATAATATTAGAAACACTACAGAGCTCGCACTCACTTTCTTGTAAATATAGGCATCTCCAAAAGTCTGTATAAAACCATATGCTTTGATCACTTCATCAAAGCGTATATTCCAACTCCAAGATGCTTGCACGAGTCCATAAATGGATCGCTGGAGCTTACACACTTTGTTAGCACCTTTAGGATCGACAAAACTTTCTGGTTGCATCATATACAACTCTTCTTTAAGAAATCTATTAAGGAATGTAGTTTTGACGTCCATTTGCCAGGTTTCATAATCATAAAATGCGGCAATTGCTAACATGATTCAGACAGACTTAAGCATCACTACGGGTGAGAAGGTCTCATCGTAGTCAACTCCTTGAACTTGTCAAAAACCTTTTGCAACAAGTAAAGCTTTGTAGACAGTAACATTACCATCAGCATCAATCTTCTTCTTGAAGATCCATTTATTCTCTATGGCTTGCCGATCATCAGGCAAGTCAACCAAAGTCCATATTTTGTTCTCATACATGGATCCCATCTCAGATTTCATGGCTTTAAGCCATTTCACGGAATCTGTGCTCATCATCGCTTCCTCATAGTTCGTAGGTTCGTCATGGTCTAGTAACATGACTTCTAGAGAAGGATTACCGTACCACTCAGGTGCGGAACGTATTCTGGTTGACCTACGAGGTTCGGTATTAACTGAAGGAAGTATGCCCTAGAGGCAATAATAAAGTTGTTATTTATATTTCCTTATATCATGATAAATGTTTATTATTCATGCTAGAATTGTATTAATCAAAAACTTAGTACATGTGTGAATACATAGACAAACAGAGTGTCCCTAGTAGACCTGGCCATGGGCAGCCCGGCCCGGACGGCCCGATCTGACCCGACCCGAAAATCTCGGGCCGGGCTGAGTCCGAACATGCCATCGGGCTAGGCTCGGGCCTGAAAATCAAACCCGACGGGCAGATCGGGCCGGGCTCGGGCCTGTGAAAAAATGATTTTTAGCCGTGGCCGGGCCAGACCAAGCGGGCTGTGTCAGGCTTTTCCAGGTTCGGGCCGGGCTTGGGCCTGATTTAGTAGGCCCGGTGGTCAGGCCGGGTCGAGCTTGGGCCTGGGTTTTCGGCATCGGGAATTTTTTGGCCCGACCCGAGATATGGCCAGGTATAGTCCCTAGTATGCCTCTACTTGACTAGCTCATTAATCAAAGATGGTTAAGTTTCCTGACCATAGACATGTGTTGTCATTTGATGAATGGGATCACATCATTAGAGAATGATGTGATGGACAAGACCCATCATTAGCTTATCATAATGATCATTTAGTTTTATTGCTATTGCTTTCTTCATGACTTATACATATTCCTCTGACTATGAGATTATGCAACTCCCGAATACCGGAGGAACACCTTGTGTGCTATCAAACATCACAACATAACCGGGTGATTATAAAGATGCCCTACAGGTGTCTCCGAAGGTGTTTGTTGAGTTAGCATAGATCAAGATTAGGATTTGTCACTCCGTGTATCAGAGAGGTATCTTTGGGCCCTCTCGGTAATGCACATCACTATGAGCCTTGCAAGTAATGTGACTAATGAGTTAGTCACGGGATGATGCATTACGAAATGAGTAAATAGACTTGCCGGTGACAAGATTGAACTAGGTATGATGATACCGACAATCGAATCTCGAGCAAGTAACATACCGATGACAAAGGGAACAACGTATGTTGTTATGCGGTTTGACCGATAAAGATCTTCGTAGAATATGTAGGAGCCAATATGAGCATCCAGGTTCCGCTATTGGTTATTGACCGGAGATGTGTCTTGGTCATGTATACATAGTTCTCGAACCCGTAGGGTCCGCACGCTTAACGTTCGATGATGATTTGTATTATGAGTTATGTGATTTGATGACCAAAGTTTGTTCGGAGTCCCGGATGAGATCACGGACATGACGAGGAGTCTCTAAATGGTCAAGAGGTAAAGATTCATATATTGGAAGGTTATATTCAGACATCGGAATGGTTCCGAATGATTCAGGTATTTTTCTGGAGTACCGAGGGGTTACCAGAACGCCGTGGGAAGTGTTGGGCCAACATGGGCCTAAAGGGAGAGAGATGGAAGGCCGCGAGGGTGGCCGCGCGCCCCCTTCTAGGGAGTCCGAATAGGACAAGGAGGAGGGGGTAGCTCCCCCTTCCCTTTCCCTCTCCCTCTCCTTCCTATTCCCTCTGGTGGAGAAAGGAAAGGGGGGGGGGGTAATCCTACTTGGACTAGGAGTCCAAGTAGGACTCCCCCCATGCGCACCCCTCCTGGCCGCCGACCTCCTCCCCCCTTTATATACTGGGGCGGGGGGCACCCCAAAAGGAAGACTAAGAAATCTCTTAGCCGTTTGCGGTGCCCCCCTCCACAGTTTACTCCTCCGGTCATAGCGTCATAGTGCTTAGGCGAAGCCCTGCGTGGATCACATCACATCACCATCACCACACCGTCATGCTGTCAGAACTCTCCCTCGACCCTCTACTGGATCAAGAGCTTGATGGACATCATCGAGATGAACGTGTGCTGAACCCGGAGGTGCCGTACGTTTGGTACTTGGATCGGTTGGATCACGAAGAGATTCGACTACATCAACTGCGTTAACCTAACGCTTCCACTTTCGGTCTACGCGGGTACGTGGACACACTCTTCCCATCTCATTGCTATGCATCTTCTAGATAGATCTTGCGTGATCGTAGGTTTTTTTTTTAAATTGCATGCTACGTTCCCCAACAGTGGCATCCGAGCCAGGTGCGTAGATGATATGCACGAGTAGAACACAAAGAGTTCTGGGCAATAATAGTCATACTGCTTACCACCAACGTCTTACTTTGATTCGGCGGTATTGTTAGATGAAGCAGCCCAGAGCGACATTACATGACCACGTTCATGAGACAGGTTCTACCGATGTGCTTTGCACACAGGTGGCTGGCGGGTGTCTATTTCTCCAACTTTAGTTGAATTGAGTTTTACTACGGCCGGTCCTTGTTGAAGGTTAAAACAACACACTTGACGAAAAATCATTGTGGTTTTGATGCGTAGGTAAGAACGGTTCTTGCTAGAAGCCCATAGCAGCCGCGTAAAAATTGCAACAACAAAGTAGAGGATGTCTAACTTGTTTTTGCAGGGCATGTTGTGATGTGATATGGTCAAGACGTGATGAGCTATAAATTGTTGTATGAGATGATCATGTTTTGTAAAAGTTATCGGCAATTGGCAGGAGCCTTATGGTTGTCGCTTTATTGTATGAAATGCATTCGCCATGTAATTGCTTTACTTTATCACTACGGTAGCAATAGTCATAGAAGCAATAGTTGGTGAGACGACAACGACACTACGATGGAGATCAAGGTGTCAAGCCGGTGATGATGGAGATCATGACAGTGCTTTGGAGATGGAGATCAAAGGCACAAGATGATGATGGCCATATCCTGTCACATATTTTGATTGCATGTGATGTTTATCTTTTATGCATCTTATTTTGCTTAGTATGGCGGTAGCATTATAAGATGATCCCTCACTAAATTTTAAGGTATATGTGTTCTCCCTGAGTATGCACCATTGCTACAATTCGTCATGCCGAGACACCACGTGATGATCGGGTGTGATAAGCTCTGCGTTCACATACAATGGGTGCAAGCCAGTTTTGCACGTGCAGAATACTCGGGTTAAACTTGACGAGCCTAGCATATGCAGATATGGCCTCGGAACACTAAGACCGAAAGGTCAAACATGAATCATATAGTAGATATGATCAACATAGTGATGTTCACCATTGAAAACTACTCCATCTCACGCGATGATCGGACATGGTTTAGTTGATATGGGTCACGTGATCATTTAGATGACTAGAGGGATGTCTATCTAAGTGGGAGTTCTTAAGTAATATGATTAATTGAACTTTAATATATCATGAACTTAGTACATGATAGTTTTTGCATATCTATGTTGTTGTAGATCAATGGCCCGTGCTACCGTTCCCTTGAATTTTAATGCGTTCCTAGAGAAAGTTAAGTTGAAAGATGATGGTAGCAACTACATGGACTGGATCCGTAACTTGAGGATTATCCTCATTGCTGCATCGAAGAATTACGTGCTGGAAGCACCGCTAGGTGCAAGACCCGCTGCAGGAGCAACTCCAAATGTTATGAACATCTGGCAGACTAAAGCTGATGACTACTCGATAGTTCAGTGTGCCATGCTTTACGGATTAGAATTGGGACTTCAAAGATGTTTTGAACGTCATGGAGCACATGAGATGTTCCAGGAGTTGAAGTTAATATTTCAAGCAAATGCCCGAGTTGAGAGATATGAAGTCTCCAACAAGTTATATAGCTGCAAAATGGAGGAGAACAGTTCTGTCAGTGAACACATACTCGGAATGTCCTGGTACCATAACCACTTGACTCAGCTGGGAGTTAATATTCCTGATGATAGTGTCATTGACATAGTTCTTCAATCACTTCCACCAAGCTATAAAGGCTTCATGATGAACTATAATATGCAAGGGATTGAAAAGACAATTCCCGAGCTCTTCGCGATGCTAAAGGCTGGGGAGGTAGAACTCAAGAAGGAGCATCAAGTGTTGATGGTTAACAAGACCACTAGTTTCAAGAAAAAGGGCAAAGGGAAGAAGGGGAACTTCAAAAAGAACAGCAAGCAAGTTGCTGCTCCCGGGAAGAAGCCCAATTCTGGACCAAAGCCTGAAACTGAGTGCTTCTACTGCAAAGGGACAAGTCACTGGAAGCGGAACTGCCCCAAGTATTTGGCGGATAAGAAGGATGGCAAAGTGAAAGGTATATTTGATATACATGTTATTGACGTGTACCTTACTAATGCTCGTAGTAGCGCCTGGGTATTTGATACTGGTTCTGTTGCTCATATTTGCAACTCGAAATAGGGGCTACGGATTAAACGAAGATTGGCTAAGGACGAGGTGACAATGCGCGTCGGAAATGGTTCCAAGGTTGATGTGATCGTCGTCGGCACGCTACATCTACATCTACCGTCGGGATTAGTTTTAGACCTGAATAATTGTTATTTGGTCCCGGCGTTGAGCATGAACATTATATCTGGATCTTGTTTGATGCGAGACGGTTATTCATTTAAACCGGAGAATAATGGTTGTTCTATTTATATGAGTAATATCTTTTATGATCATGCACCCTTGATGAGTGGTCTATTTTTGTTGAATCTCAATTGTAGTGATACACATATTCATAATATTGAAACGAAAAGATGCAAAGTTAATAATGATAGTGCAACTTATTTGTGGCACTGCGGTTTAGGCCATATTGGTGTAAAGTGTTGGGGAACGCAGTATTTCAAAATTTTTACCTATGATCACGCAAGATCTATCTAGGAGATACATAGCAACGGGCGGGGAGAGTGTGTCCATGTACCCTCGTAGACTGAAAGGGGAAGCATTTAGTAACGCGGTTGATGTAGTCAAACGTCTTCACGATCCAACTGATCCAAGTACCGAACGTACGACACCTCCATGTTCAGCACACGTTCAGCAGGATGACGTCCCTCGAGCTCTTGATCTAGTTGAGGACGAAGGAGAGTTCCGTCAGCACGACGACATGGCGACAATGATGATGAAGTTACCGGCACAGGGCTTCACCTAAGCACTACGACGATATGACCGAGGTGTGTAACTGTGGAGGGGGCACCGCACACGGCTAAGACAAATCTTGGAGTGCCTTTGTGGTGCCCCTGACGACGTATATAAAGGAGGGAGGGAGAGAGGCCGCCCCCTAGGGGCGCGCTAAGAGTATGGAATCCTACTAGGACTTCCAAGTCCTAGTAGGAATCCCTTTCCTTTTTGGACTTGGAGAGAAAGAAAGAGGGAAAGAGAGAGGGAGTAGGAAAAGGAAAGGGGGGCTCCACCTCCCCTTGGCCTACCTCCTCTTTTCCGATATGGCCCAATAAGGCCCATTACTTCTCCCGGTGAATTCCCGTATCTCCCCGGTACTCCGAAAAATACCCGAATCACTCAGAACCTTTCCAATGTCCGAATATAGCCTTCCAATATATGAATCTTTACCTCTCGACCATTTTGAGACTCCTCGTCATGTCCGTGATCTCATCCGGGACTCCGAACAAAATTCGGTCATCAAATCACATAACTCATAATACAAATCGTCATCAAACGTTAAGCGTGCGGACCCTACAGGTTCGAGAACTATGTAGACATGACCAAGACACATCTCCGGTCAATAACCAATAGCGGAACCTAGATGCTCATATTGGCTCCTACATATTCTATGAAGATCTTTATCGGTCAAGCCGCATAACAACATACGCTGTTCCCTTTGTCATCGGTATGTTACTTGCCTGAGATTCGATCGTCGGTATCATCATACCTAGTTCAACCTCGTCACCGGCAAGTCTATTTACTCATTCTGTAATGCATCATCCCATGACTAACTCATTAGTCACATTGCTTGCAAGGCTCATAGTGATGTGCATTACCGAGAGGGCCCAGAGATACCTCTCCGATACACGGAGTGACAAATCCTAATCTCGACCTATGCGAACTCAACAAACAGCATCGAAGACACCCGTAGAGCATCTTTATAATCACTATCGGTGTCAAAACCGGCGGATCTCAGGTAGGGGGTCCTGAACTGTGCGTCTAGGCGGATGGTAATAGGAGGCAGGGGACACGATGTTTTACCCAGGTTCGGGCCCTCTTGATGGAGGTAAAACCCTACGTCCTGCTTGATTGTTCTTGATAATACGAGTAATACAAGAGTTGATCTACCACGAGATCGAAGAGGCTAAACCCTAGAGCTAGCCTATGGTATGATTGTAGTTGTTGGCCCTACGGACTAAACCCTTCGGTTTATATGGACACCAGAGGGGGCTAGGGTTACACAGAGTCGGTTAGAAGGAAGGAAATCTACATATCCGTACTGCCAAGTGTGCCTTCCACGCCAAGGAGAGTCCCATCCGGACACGGGACGAAGTCTTCAATCTTGTATCTTTATAGTCCAACAGTCCGGCCAAAGGATATAGTCCGGCTGTCCTGATACCCCCTAATCCAGGACTCTCTCAGTAGCCCCTGAACCAGGCTTCAATGACGATGAGTCGCGCGCAGATTGTCTTCGACATTGCAAGGCGGGTTCCTCCTCCGAATACTTCATAGAAGATTTTGAAGACGAGGATCGTGTCCAGCTCTGCAAAACAAGTTCCACATACAACCGTAGAGAGAATAATATTTTCACAAATCTAATCTACCGATGCATTTCGCAGTGTAACATCACACCACAGCTAGGTCACCATTCGAATCGTTTTTCATAACCAATCTCAGCGTGTTTCGCGAGGCGGTTTCCTTGGCACGTCTTGTCGAAGCAGAGATCGTGTCCTCTTTATTACGGGATTCTCATCAATACGGACATGGGTAACCCAACTGTGCCTATTGGTAGGACTCCTAGATCTTAGGCAAGTCCCAAACAGCTATGAGGAGGACACTTGATATTCACCCTCTTTATAAAGGGGACAAGGCTTTTCCTTTTTTCCCTCTCATGCTCAATCGAATCCTTCCCCCGCCTCGAGTTCTAACACCCAAAGCTCAGGTCAGGTGCTTCAGACCTTCAACTATGTCCGGATCCAACCTTCAAGGTCGATGGATGCCTTCCTCCGTCACGGAGGAGGACATCAAGAGGTTGAGAGAGGCCAGACATCTGACCGCCGAAATTTGGCATTGGCTGCCCACCCAAGGGCAGGTCGTCCCTACTCCCGAACCCAATGAGAGCGTCGTGTTCGTCTCCCACTTCCTCTGAGGACTAGGCCTCGCTCTGGATCCCTTTGTTAGGGGTCTCATGTTCTATTATGGGCTAGATTTTCACGATCTGGCCCCGGATTCCCTTCTTCACATCTTGACATTTATTGTCGTATGTGAGGCCTTCCTCCGCATTACCTCTCACTTCGGCCTGTGGCTCAAGACCTTTGATGTGAAGCCGAAGATGATCGAGGGGCAGCACGCAGCATGCAGAGGCGCTTTAATAAGCAAAATCGCTGATGCTCCATGGCCTGAGGGCTTCTTCCCAGAGGTGTCCGGATTGTGGCAGCAGGAGTGGTTATATATCATAGCTCCTCGAAGTGTCAAGTGGGTAGCTGCCCCCACCTTTCGCTCAGGCCCCCCAGCACAACTGATGTCATGGATCAGCAGGGGGCTGAGCTGGGGTCCAGCCAAGGACGTGCCAATACTGCAAAGCCATATCCGAGATCTCATTGAGAGAGATTTCAGTCTGGTTATGGTAGTGCAAGTTATGCTAGTTCGTCAAGTCCAGCCTTGCAAACGCCGGCCCCTTCGCATGTGGGAATTCAATCCGGAAGGACCGTGAGCTATTCAACATTTCCTCGGCATGACACACGACGAGATGTACAAATTGTTCTTCGGACAACAAATAATGTGTCCGGACATCACTGAGGATGCAGGTCTGAGCTACAATCGCCCGGATACCCAAGTAAGTAGCCCCACATCTGAACACACTGTCCGTTTATTTATCGCAACATTGCCCTAAAAAAGCCGCTCTTTGACCTAGGATTGGATAGCGAAGGCGAAGTTGATCAGGTGTCCGGCCCCCCTCCCTGAGACCTCACCAAATCCCGTGCTAACCAGGATGCTGGAGATCGCGCCTTATCAAGCGCCCTTAGGAGAGGATGAAGGGGGGAACAAGGAGGCTAGCGCCTCCGCGAAGGAGGTTAGCCGGGGAGGAGGAACTAAAACTTCCTCTCCCCAGGGAAGGAAGAGAACCGCCTGTGAGGACTCAGAGACAATGGTCTCCAAACGAGGGAAGAAATCTCCGCCGAAGGGTCCTGCCCTGGGGGATACCCTGGCCGCACTATGCCCTCAAGGGGATAAGCCCTCCACCGAGCTGTAAGTAAAAGGGTACTTAATAATGAAAATATCTTGCTTTACCTCTGAGGAAAATAACTGAGGCATTTATCTTGCAGTTCGGATCTTAGCCCTTCTTAGCAGAGCTCGTCTTTAGGGGATCTTCTTCCAGAGATGATGGAGAGCGAAACGCCTCCCCCTGCCATACCGCCTTATGAGGCGGGCGACCCCGAGGTGTCGCCGCGGAGGGTTTCTCTTGACCCGTCAAGGCCAGAAGGTAATCCTATGGCCACCCGAAGTCCTCAGTATCCAGCTCTTGAAGAGAGTAATAAAAAGAGTCCGGCACCGTCTGGTGTGCGGTCGAACGTACTGAGGGATCTGCTAGAGCAAGCGGCTATCTCAGAAGAGCACCGCACATTGATGGGTACGATGATTGAAAGGATTTCGTTCGCCGAAAGCGGGTTGCATGAAGCCTTTATGAGTCTACTGACGGGTTTTGAGGTACACGAAATGATGTACATTTTTGACAGTACCGCACATTTTTAGATGTGCCCTGTGTAGATAGTAGCCCCTGAGACTCTGGTTGTCATCGAAAACGATGGCAAACAGAGGATCATAGTCCCAGGTAATAACCAGACCGCCTTTATGTGCAGGTGGTTGAAGCTCCGGTGGCTAGCCGGACTGATGGGTTTGCCGAACTAAAGCGGCAGCTGGATGCAGGAGATGCTAACATCGTGCTTGTTAACAAGCGGCTTGACGAGGCACAGGGTAAGTGATTTTTCTGGTGATTGTCACATAATGAGAGCAGTATAACGCCAGTATCTTTAATATGTTGTGACTGCAGATGGAGCTGCCACCGTGGAGACCCTTCGGGCAGAGCTTGCCCGAGCCAAGGAGCAAGCAAGGAGTAGCAATGCGGCCGCTTTAAAGGCGACCGAAGAGTTAAGGGCCGAACAGGCCGCGTATTGCGAGAGCAAAGAAAAAATAGCCAAGATGGTTGTAGAGTTAAAAGATGCTGCTGACCGTTACCAGCTTCTTGAAGAAGAAAACCGGGCGAAGGCGACGGACCTGGAAAAGGCCCGGGTTGCTACCAAGGAAGCCCGCTCCAAAATTAGAGCGACGAAGGAGGAGCTGCATCAAGCTGCGTATATTGTATCTGGGAAGCCCTTCTTGTTGCAGACTAAGTTCAGGGATCCAAAGTATGCACCTCTGGACCGGCTATGGAGTTCTGCGGACGCCTACGTGGATTTGGCTGCAAGTGTTGCTGATGCGGCCGAGTACTTCAAGGATCGAAAAGATCACGAAGTGGAAAAAATGTTTTGGTCACAGTTTCATGCTCCAGCCCGTCCGCTGCTGTTGAATCAGCAAATGGCCGAGTGGGCCGAGCTCCATAGATTATCCGGACTTGCCATGAGGTCCGTTGTGGATCATCTGTGGCCAAAAGGGCCAAGGCCGAATAGCTACTTTAACTTAGTCCAACAATTCCTTGGTGTTGTGCCATGCATCGATGCTGTAAAGACGTCGGCGTGCATAGAAGGCTCGCGGGTGGCCCTTGCCCGTGTCAAAACATACTGGGCGGAGATAGATGCCACCACTGTTGTGGCACAGGGTTCGGCCATAGGCCGAGTGGCTGCTGAGCACTACTTTGAAGAAGTTCTTGAAGGCACTCGTTTGATAGAGGCTCAGTGCTCGAAGAATATTATGTTTGAGTGACATGTATTCCCATTGTAAAAACAATGTTTTATAAAGTTTATCAAGGCTGTATTTATACTTTTGCCCGAAAGTACTATGATGCCTCATGTGCGACCGTTTATGTATATATGTATATAACCTGAAAGATGGCAGTCGTCGGCTTCAGCCCCCACGCATATAATGTGGGGGTGTTCGCAGAAGACGCGTGTTCACACTTGATCCAATGTCTTGGTCCATTAAGGAGGTGATAGCGCAGCGAACTAGGCAATCGGACTATAATGCTATAACACTTTCACTTAGCCAGAGGAGTTTGACACTGGGGCTACTATATAGCCCCTGGTGGCTCCACGCTCATCCGAATTCGGGGCGCGTACATGCCTGGCCGGGAAACGGCCCTTCGTTAAGGCGAAGGAATCCCGAAGATTCCGCTAGGTCATCGAGTGGTTGACCAGTCTCACACTATATCATGACAGTCAGTTTTTGGCTTTCTCTACCGAGGTGCTCGTCCGGATTAACCAGGGCACAATCGCAGTAGTTCTCCTGGTGCCACCTTAGCCGATATAGCGGAACGTAAGACAGCAAAACACGGGATCCGGGCAAACCCAACATTTGACCAAAGACATGATTCAGAGATGATGCATATAAGGCCAAACTCGCGACGCCGAACACTCCCTAAGGTATTCGGTCTTAATGATGTAAATCAGGCTAAACAGTGCCCTTTGTAACAAGCCCCTGGTGTCCAGGTACGTGCAATATTCTGACGTGGCCACATGCCAATACGTCAGCATCCTTCTCAATTGTACTGAGAATCCGGGGGATGTGTATCAACAAGAGACAGTAAAAAAGGTTTACGCATGGTCTTAATCTAAAAAGAATCCTTGGAACGGGTCCCTGCTGCACGTCTGCGCCTGTGTCTCCATTGTGCCATATCCTGGACGGGTGTAGCACGATGGTCATCTGTAAAAGAGAGGAACTTAGTTGAAAATTGTCGTGTAAAAGGAAGGTTATACTAAATAAACCATGTACAGTTCAAGATGAGTAAAGTTGAGCCTTATTGTCACTTGTTTACACGCGTTGAGCCCCTTGTATTGTTATAGGGGTATAGCCATCAAACCTGTATCAATTATATATAGCTGCACCAGACTTGTCTAACCGCATCCGTGGTCTTAATGACCTGTCATATGGTCTAGTTGGTGAGGCCGTTTAGCGTGCGGCTGCCAAGGCAGCCGCACGGTCTTCTGCGCGCAAGGAGCGCTCAATATTTCCATTTACTGTAATGATGCCACGTGGACCGGGCATCTTAAGCATGAGGGAAGCGTAATGCGGTATTGCGTTAAAGCGAGCGAAAGCTTCGCGTCCAAGTAGTGCTTGATAGCCACTTTGGAACGGAGCGATGTGGAAGGTTAAATTTTCGCTGCGGAAGTTATCGGGAAAGCCGAATATAACCTCTAGTAGCAGGGAGCCCGTGCAATGGGCTTCTGGGCCTGGCGTTACTCCTTTAAAGGTAGTATTGCTATGGCTAATTTTTGTTGGGTTTATCCCCATTTTGCGGACTGTGTCCTGATATATCAGGTTTAAACTACTGTCGCCGTCCATCAGGACTCGTGTGAAGTGGTATCCATCAATTATTGGTTCTAACACCAAGGCAGCCCATCCTGCATGCCGGATACTTGCCGAGTAATCCTGATGGTCAAAGGTGATCGGTTGGGACGACCAGTGGCGGAACTCCGCGGTGATAGGCCCTGGGGCACGTGTCTCTAGGAGTGCTGCTTTGTTTCTCCCCTTCATCACATGTAATACGTTTACTGTTTTGATTTCTGGTGGGAATTTCTTCTGTTCCCCAATGCTTTGCTTGCGAGGCTCGTCCTCATCTTCGCTTGGTGTATCCTTCCCCTTGTGTTTGGCGTTGAGCTTGCCAGACTGCTTGAAGACCCAACATTCTCTATGGGTGTGATTTGCAGGTTTATCGGGGGTGCTATGGATCTGACATATTTTGTCCAGAATCTTGTTTAGGCTGGACAGTTCGTCTCTGTTGCCTTTCGAGGGCAGCTTTTGCTGACCTGGCCGAGAGCTTCTTAATCCGGCGTTTACCGCCGTGCTCTTCGGGCTGTCTTCTTTATTTCGGTGCTTGTTTTTGCTGCGTCGTGGTTTCCCGTTTCCATCCCTGACTTCGGATGTACTTGGGTTGCTGGTGCTGCATCGGGCTAACCAGCTGTCCTCGCCCGCGCAAAAGCAGGTCATGAGGCTTGTTAATGCTGCCATTGTTCTCGGCTTTTCTTGGCCGAGGTGTCTGGCAAGCCATTCGTCTCGAACACTGTGCTTGAAGGCTGCTAAGGCTTCGGCGCCCGGACAGTCGACTATTTGGTTCTTTTTAGTGAGAAACCTGTTCCAAAGCTTTCGGGCTGACTCTCCGGGCTGTTGAGTTATATGACTTAAATCGTCTGCATCCGATGGTCGGACATAGGTCCCTCGAAAATTTGCCCGAAAAGCGTCTTCGAGCTCTTCCCAGCTTCCAATGGAGATTTCGGGGAGGCTTTTAAGCCAGTGCCGAGCTGGCCCCTTGAGCTTGAGGGGTAAGTACTTGATGGCGTGGAGATCATCTCCTCGAGCCATGTGGATATGGAGGATGTAGTCCTCAATCCAGACCCCAGGGTCTGTCATTCCGTCGTACGCCTCTATGTTTATGGGTTTGAATCCCTCTGGAAATTCATGGTCCAGCACCTCATCGGTGAAGCATAGGGGGTGTGCGACACCCCTGTAATTAGGTGTACCGTGGTGTTCGGATTTTTGTTGTGTTGCATTGCGTGCTTGTAACGCCCTCGATGCGGCTATATCTCCCACGTGTCGAAGCACGACTTAGAGGCATAACCGCATTGAAAGCAATGTCGCAAGTGAGGTAATCTTCACACAATCCATGTAATACATAAGGGAAAGCGATACATAGTTGGCTTACAATCGCCACTTCACACAATTACATGAATAAAGCATTACATCATCCAAATACATCAAGGTCCGACTACGGAACCAAAATAAAAGAACACTACCCCAAAGCTACACAGATCCCCAATCGACCCCAACTGGGCTCCACTACTGACCAACTAGAACGAAACAACACAAAGGACAAGATCTTCATCGAGCTCCTCCTTGAGCTTGGTTGCGTCAACTGTACGGTATCATCGGCACCTGCAAACTGGTTTTTGGAAGATCTGTGAGTCACGGGGACTCAGCAATCTCACACCTTCGCGATCAAGACTATTTAAGCTCATGGGTAAGGTAAAGGTATGAGGTGGAGCTGCAGCAAGCGACTAGCATATATGGTGGCTAACATACGCAAATGAGAGCGAGAAGAGAAGGCAAATCACGGTCGATAAAACTATGATCAAGAAGTGATCCTAGAACAACCTACGTCAAGCATTACTCCAACACCGTGTTCACTTCCCGGACTCCGCCGAGAAGAGACCATCATGGTTACACACGCGGTTGATGTATTTTAATTAAGATCAACTTCAGGTTTTCTACAACTGGACATTAACAAATTCCCATCTGCCCATAACCGCGGGCACGGCTTTTGAAAGTTCAAATCCTTGAAGGGGTGTCCCAACTTAGCCCGTCACAAGCTCTCACGGTCAACGAAGGATATTCCTTCTCCCAAGACATTCCGATCAGACTCGGCATCCAGGTTACAAGACATTTCGACAATGGTAAAACAAGACCAGCAAAGCCACCCAGATGTGCCGACAAATCCCGATAGGAGCTGCACATATCTCGTTCTCAGGGCACACCGGATGAGCAAGACGTCGGGTAAGCCAGCCCAGAGTTACCCCTGGTAGCCTCGGACATCGCTCAGTTGGACCAACAGTTAGAGAAGCACTGGCCCAGGGGGGGGTTAAATAAAGATGACCCTTGAGCCGGCCGACTCAAGGGAAAAAAAGGCTAGGTGGCAAATGGTAAAAACCAATATTGGGCCTTGTTGGAGGAGTTTTATTCAAGGCGAACTGTCAAGGGGTTCCCATTATAACCCAACCGCGTCAGGAATGCAAAATCCGGGAACATAACAGCGATATGACGGAAACTAGGGCGGCAAGAGTGGAACAAAACACCAGGCATAAGGCCGAGCCTTCCACCCTTTACCAAGTATATAGATGCATTAATTAAATAAGAGATATTGTGATATCCCAACAAGTAAACATGTTCCAACAAGGAACAACATCTCCATGTTCCAACAAGGAACAAACTTCAATCTTCACCTGCAAATAACAACGCTATAAGAGGGGCTGAGCAAAGCGGTAACATAGCCAAACAATGGTTTGCTAGGACAAGGTGGGTTAGAGGCTTGGTTCAACAATATGGGAGGCATGATATAGCAAGTGGTAGGTATCGCAGCATAGGCATAGCAAAAGAGCGAGCATCTAGCAAGCAAAGATAGAAGTGATTTCGAGGGTATGGTCATCTTGCCTGAGATCCCGCAAGGAAGAAGAACGAGTCCATGAAGAAGACAAACGGATGTAGATAGACGGATCCTCACAAACGCAACGTTATCGGAACCAACCTGAAGAAGCAACACTGGAAAGAAGCAAACAATCATGGTAAACAACCACCACATAATCATGGCATGATGCACAATCAAGTATGATGCATGTCCGGTTTAATGAAGCAAGGCATGGCAAAGTGCACAAGCAACCCTACAAATTAAGTGGAGCTCAATATGCAACGGAGTTGCATATTGAAGAAAACACCACATGACTTATTTAGTTCTGTCTCATTTATGTACCCAACAAGGTTAAATGTTGTTAGCATGGCAAGAGGTGAAGCATGATGAAACTATCTAATCTAGGCAAGTTTAAATGAGGCCGGAACAACAAAACAACAAGTCCGGAAACTCCTCATATGCATATATTAGGTTTGGTACTGTTCTGCCTTAAACACAATTTTAGGGTTATTGAACATGCAAAGTGAGTACACCATGTTAAACTAGGCATTTTTCTACGCCATTTACATATAAAGTTTATTAAATTCCGAGTTACGGTTATTTAGTTATAAATAAAAGCATTTTAACATGGCATATGGGCAATATTACACACACAACATTTTAAACATTTTAAACATGGATGAAAGTGACATATTATAAAACTAGACAAAATTCTAAGCAACTTTCATGTTAAGTTTGTTTTAATCCGATGCACGATTGTGAAATTATTAAATGAATGAAATATGAGGGCTTTTCTGCAAATCTGCGTTCTCTGGATAAAGTTAAAATCGTAGAGCCAGAAAAAAATATGACATGGGCCGAATCTGGCTGGCCCAACTGTGAACAGGAGGGGCTGGGGGGTCTCTCACCATGGGCCTCGGCCCAGCTGGTGGAGAGGTAGGCCGGATCTGGGCTTGGAGGCTGTTGGCCCAAGCGTTGTCGCGGTCAACACATGCCAGTGGATCGAGCGGGCGCCTCGTCCTGGAAGCAGAGGACGCAGGCGGCGGGAGCGATGACGGCGAACTTGGCGCACGAAGAACTCAGGCGGGCGCAGGAGGTCTCCGGCGAGGTCAGCAGGGCGAGGACGACGACGAGGAACTTGGCGCGGCTGCGCAGCCTCAGGCGACGGACGGGCGACGAGGAGGTCGTCCATGGCGACGGGAACCTGCGGGGGTCTCTGTAGGTGCTCGAGCGATGAGGAGGTCAGGGCGCCGGCGGACGGCGTGGTGGGGCTTGCTCCGGTGAGAAACGAGGTGGAAGCAGGGTCGGGCGACGCTCGGGACTGCTGCTGTTTCGATGGCCGGCGGCCATGGCTCCCTACGAGGAACAATGGGACGAGGAGAGCGATTCAGAGAGAGAGAGAGAGCAGAGGGGAAGGAGGAGAAGGAGGGCATGGCCTGGTGATGCAGTCCGGTTGCCTGCTCCGGCGAGGAGCTGTAGGCGCGGGCGACGAGGAGGAGGTAGGAGCCTCAGGTGCTCTCGGACGACGGCGACGATGAGGACAATCCATGGTGAAGCAGAGGTGCGGGGACGAGGAGGACAGCCTTGTGCGTTCCCTCGGGGCACGCGGGCCGAGCTCGGGATGGCCATGGCGCTGGAACTCCTGGAGGTGGTCATCGGCAGCGGCGCCGGTCGTCGAGGTGAGGTGGTGGAGCGGTGGATGGATGGATCGATGGAATTGGCTGGATTTGGTTGACTGGTGTGAAATCGAGGAGGGGATGGATCCCAAGAGGGATTTGGCGGAGTGGCAGCGGCTATGGGACAAACCCCCTAGAAATTAGGGCTGGCTTGATTTAGTAGGGGTTGGACCTTGTGTATTTATATGGCAGGTGGATTAAGTTGGGGCTATCGGATCCCTCCGATCGTAATCGGGCGATCGAGAAATAAATAGTTAGGAAGTCCAAATAGGAAAAAGGAGATGTTTTGTAGATGTTTGGGGATGATCCGGACTCGACGGGGACGACTGCTCGGGTCGGGTCCGGGACAATTTTCGGACGCGCGCGCGAGGAGGGCCGCGGGCTGACGAGAGAGGTTAGGTTGGACCTGGCGGTAGGTAGTGGACTGTGCAGAAGGGCTCGAGCTGAGAGAAGAGAAGAGAGAGAGGCCCGGCGACTGTTTCCGGAGATCGAAAACGTCCGACAATAGACTGGCTATAGTGCCGCTATAGTTTAACGTTTGGGCTATCGAACGAACCCCGAATGCGATGAAACTTGGCAGGCGACCTACTAACAACATAACAACACCGCATGCCAACTTTCAACCCATTCCGAGAACATTTTCCGGCCACTTATAAAATAATATTTCGGACATGCCGTGGGCGCGTGCAAGTGTTCCTGGGCTCAGAACGGACAACAGAGAGAACGAGGAAGCCAGGACGGATGCAAGTTTTAAAACATGATGATGCAATGCACATGATGACATGATAAGATGCAACACACAAGCAAATGACATGACAACGACATCGAATAACTGGAAGGCACCTGGCACGTCGGTCTCGGGGCATTACAACACTCCACCACTACGAGAGGATCTCGTCCCGAGATCTAGAATGGCACCGGGGGAAAAATTGAAGAGAAAGAGAAGAGGTAAAACTAAGTTGCTTGTTTGACAAGCGAGTGAAACCAAAGAACCTTGAAAAGGTTAAGCCATTTCGAGAACAGAATACAACGGAAATGAACAAAGCTGAAAACACTCCGTTAGAAAAGAGGAACAAGGAAGAACAAATTCGGGCAGCAGTCCGGTTGAAAAGAAAAGGAATTGAATAAGAACTTGGTAAGATGAGGAGATACTTGATGAAATCACAACATACTGCCTCCGGAACAAAAGAATAGACGATAAATAATTGAAATAGGAGAATCAAGAAGAAAATGCCAACTTCTGCAACAAAAGAGCTTGAAGATCACCCTTCCAAGAAAGTTAAACAGAGTTGTTGGAAAACCAACAACGAAAAGATTATGCTTGTTGTGGGCTTATGGAAAACATCTCAAATTATGAGGTGACAACCAGCCACTTACGGGAAAAGAATTGGATTGATATCAACAAGGAGACGAGAAAGTATTTCACCGGGAGGATAAAGAAGAACTTGGGTCTTTTATAAGCACCATAGATAGCAACAAACCTTAGGGAAGGCTTTAGGTGAAATATAACCCAAGATAACTCCAAAGAAGAGATTGATGGATTTAAAATACCTCATTCCTAACAACATGTGAATCATGAAACATGAACCCAAATTATCAAGAATGACATAATACCACCTCCAATAATATGGTAGAAAGAATTGCACTCCGGATATCAAGATGAAGAAACTTAAGCTCCTTAGGAAAGAATGTAGATGAACACTTCGAGAAGGAATTGAATCCTTGATGAACCATCAAGTAGAAACTTCATGAAGAACTCCGGTAAACAAAAAGGATGATCAAACGAAAAGAAAGAGAAGTTGAAAACACAAGGCGAATCCTTGTAATGATTAGATGGGTCTTCGTGACGAGATAAAACGTAAAACCTCGGAACTCCGGAAAAGAAAAGATGAAACAAGTGAAACCTAGAATTTTGATGAGGCTCCGGAATAGGGAATTGAGTTCACTCGATGAAACAAGAATAAGAATTACATTATGCTTATCCTTCACCAATTAAATTGATGGCAAGCAACGGATTGGCATACTACTTATTCTCGTAGAAAGGATTAAGATAGATATAGCGTCAACTTGGGAAGGTCTTCAACGAACCACCGGTAGGATTGGAACAACGAATGAATTAATATGAGAACCATGGAAGAGAATCTTGAACGAACCACCGTAAGAATTGAAAATGAACGAAGTAGGGGTGAATCACCGGTAAGAATTAGCAAATGAACGAAGATATATGAGAGAGTTTAGATACATGAGAACGAAGGGATCACGAATTGATTAGAGAATATTTGAATGATGCACCGGTAAGATTTAGAGAAAGAGAGCTGAAAGCTGAGAATGAATAAATTCTGAGACGATGGGCTCCGGAGAATCAAACTGAAAAGACTCTTGAATTGCTCCGGATAGGTGGAAAAATTCTCACAATCCAAAAATAACTATGAGAGGATGGCAACAAGCTAGAATGACGAGTCTTGAAGAGACAAGAACAAGATTGGGAGAAAAAATCTTCTTCGGTCTTCACATGATGAGGAACACCACTAAATTGTTGAGATACTCCGGTATGAAAAATGGAAGGTTGAGCCAACGATGAAAAGAATTTAACCGATCTTGGAGAAAGGCATTTGACTGATGATAAATCATTCTTACGTCAAACTTTGAAAAGAAATTTGAGGATAGCTCCGAGAAAACAAGAAGAGTCAGGTAAGATCCTGGGAAAAGACCTGTGGGTTAGGGCCCACTGAAAAGATACACCGTTGAACTATTTAAAAGGAAGATTGCGCCGGTTGAATTAAATGGCTTGAATGAGGTAACATCCTCAAAATATCTTGGACGGAATGATAATGGAGACACAAATCTTCTTAGATATTATCAGCACTCCGGAATAAATGAATAGCGAGAAATGACTAAATGTGAGGTGCACCGGCATGAGAAGGCATTTGAAATACGGAAAAGAATATGATCAACACCGAAAGCTTGAATTGGATTCACTGGAGAAGAAAAGAATGAAAAGTGACGAACTAGTAGAACATCTTCATGGAAACCACCGGGTAAGAACATTGATGGAAAAGAATGGAGAGACTTCACAAGAATAAAAGGATACTTGATAAAGAAATCTTAGTCCTTGAGGAAAAAGGGTGGGTGGGCGGGAAAAACAAAGGCAACCTGGAGACGGATGAAACAAACACCGTTGACGAAAACTGAGTTGATCTTGCCGATGTTGAGAATGATCGGATCCACTTGAAGATAAACACACCGGTAAAAAGGATTGACAAGACAAACTCGACAATCAAGAAAGGATTATTATTCACATCAGGGTATGAGAACACCGCTTAGGAAAGGGATGGAATCCACATTTGTCTCTGAAGCAACTCGAATACCACAACTCAAAACAAAACAAAGGATTGGCTTGTAGAATAAGCCGGAACAAACATATGATAGAGATTTCATCCGAAGTTTTCGTGGTGGGGCCTACACGGGCTCAATCGTACAACACCATCATGTACAATGCAGTGCACATGACATACGAAGCGTCCCCGAGTCGGCATAGCCAAGGACTCTTTAAACACAACGAGACCACTGTAAAACCAACCGTGAATAGGCGGACCACTAGACGTCGAACCCCAATTTCATATCATACATCTGTCGGAAAGATATCCTAAGAGCTACTTGAATTACCACTTATAAACTCCCGAAATTTTCCGATTATGCAATCAGGTGTTGGGGATACAGGGGAAGCATAATATCTCACCCAAAACTAACAAATCCTACATCCAGCTGTATCCATCCTTCAACACATAACCAAGAAACCTTCGGAAATCATCTACCTTAACCTTCAAAAAGCATCCGTTATACGAGTTATGGCAATACTCCCGAACTCCCGCCCCAGTACTGGGTGGCGTCGAGGTTATCTCACCAACAACTGCATAAAAGAGATTTTCGATGTTGGCGAAACTAAACTCAGGTATTCCAGAACTGCAACGATAAAATTGTGACGACAACACCTCGGAGCTCAACTCCCCGGGACACTGCCACAACCCCTTAACGACAGGAGGCACCAAGAACAATGTTCTCGTCACAAATCGATCGGAACGATTCCAAGATACCCGCGTGATCCTAAATTTTTTTAGTGAAATTTGAGAAGAGAAGAGTCAAAACTCTACGTCAGGATGCCTTACCAGAGCGATTAAGGGACTGGGGAGTAAAAAGAATTCCTAAACTCTCCGATATATATAATTCCTAAAAGACTCAAAACATTTCTAGACTCAATAATGCCAGCGATTCAATCAAGCAGGGGGCTCCTAAGGTCAGGGAAGGCTCTGATTACCAACTTGTAACGCCCTCGATGCGGCTATATCTCCCACGTGTCGAAGCACGACTTAGAGGCATAAACTCATTGAAAGCAATGTCGCAAGTGAGGTAATCTTCACACAACCCATGTAATACATAAGGGAAAGAGATACATAGTTGGCTTACAATCGCCACTTCACACAATTACATGAATAAAGCATTACATCATCCAAATACAATCAAGGTCCGACTATGGAACCAAAATAAAAGAAGACTACCCCAAAGCTACATAGATCCCCGATCGACCCCAACTGGGCTCCACTATTGATCAACTAGAACGAAACAACACAAAGGACAAGATCTTCATCGAGCTCCTCCTTGAGCTTGGTTGCGTCAACTGTACGATATCATCGGCACCTGCAAACTAGTTTTTGGAAGTATCTGTGAGTCACGGGGACTCAGCAATCTCAGACCCTCGCGATCAAGACTATTTAAGCTCATGGGTAAGGTAAAGGTATGAGGTGGAGCTGCAGCAAGCGACTAGCATATATGGTGGCTAACATACGCAAATGAGAGCGAGAAGAGAAGGCAAAGCACGGTCGATAAAACTATGATCAAGAAGTGATCCTAGAACAACCTACATCAAGCATTACTCCAACACCGTGTTCACTTCCCGGACTCCGCCGAGAAGAGACCATCACGGTTACACACGCGGTTGATGTATTTTAATTAAGATCAACTTCAGGTTTTCTACAACTGGACATTAACAAATTCCCATCTGCCCATAACCGCGGGCATGGCTTTCGAAAGTTCAAATCCCTGCAAGGGTGTCCCAACTTAGCCCGTCACAAGCTCTCACGGTGAACGAAGGATATTCCTTCTCCCAAGAAATTCTGATCAGACTCGGCATCCAGGTTACAAGACATTTCGACAATGGTAAAACAAGACAAGCAAAGCCACCCAGATGTGCCGACAAATCCCGATAGGAGCTGCACATATCTCGTTCTCAGGGCACACCGGATGAGCAAGACGTCGGGTAAGCCAGCCCAGAGTTACCCCTGGTAGCCTCGGACATCGCTCAGTTGGACCAACAGTTAGAGAAGCACTGGCCCGGGGGGGGGGGGTTAAATAAAGATGACCCTTGAGCCGGCCGACTCAAGGGAAAAAAGGCTAGGTGGCAAATGGTAAAAACCAATGTTGGGCCTTGTTGGAGGAGTTTTATTCAAGGCGAACTGTCAAGGGGTTCCCATTATAACCCAACCGCGTAAGGAACGCAAAATCCGGGAACATAACACCAATATGACGGAAACTAGGGCGGCAAGAGTGGAACAAAACACCAGGCATAAGGCCGAGCCTTCCACCCTTTACCAAGTATATAGATGCATTAATTAAATAAGAGATATTGTGATATCCCAACAAGTAAACATGTTCCAACAAGGAACAACATCTCCATGTTCCAACAAGGAACAAACTTCAATCTTCACCTGCAACTAACAACGCTATCAGAGGGGCTGAGCAAAGCGGTAACATAGCCAAACAATGGTTTGCTAGGATAAGGTGGGTTAGAGGCTTGGTTCAACAATATGGGAGGCATGATATAGCAAGTGGTAGGTATCGCATCATAGGCATAGCAAAAGAGGAGCATCTAGCAAGCAAAGATAGAAGTGATTTCGAGGGTATGGTCATCTTGCCTGAGATCCCGCAAGGAAGAAGAACGAGTCCATGAAGAAGACAAACGGACGTAGATGGACGGATCCTCACAAACACAACGTTATTGGAACCAACCCGAAGAAGCAACACCGGAAAGAAGCAAACAATCATGGTAAACAACCACCACATAATCATGGCATGATGCACAATCAAGTATGATGCATGTCTGGTTTAATGAAGCAAGGCATGGCAAAGTGCACAAGCAACCCTACAAATTAAGTGGAGCTCAATATGCAACAGAGTTGCATATTGAAGAAAACACCACACGACTTATTTAGTTCTCTCTCGTTTATGTACCCAACAAGGTTAAATGTTGTTAGCATGGCAAGAGGTGAAGCATGATGAAACTATCTAATCTAGGCAAGTTTAAATGAGGCCGGAACAACAAAACAACAAGTCCGAAAACTCCTCATATGCATATATTAGGTTTGGTACTGTTCTGCCCTAAACACAATTTTAGGGTTATGAAACATGCAAAGTGAGTACACCATGTTAAACTAGGCATTTTTCTATGCCATTTACATATAAAGTTTATTAAATTTCGAGTTACGGTTATTTAGTTATGAATAAAAGCATTTTAACATGGCATATGGTCAATATTACACACACAACATTTGAAACATTTTAAACATGGATGAAAGTGACATATTATAAAACTAGACAAAATTCTAAGCAACTTTCATGTTAAGTTTGTTTTAATCCAATGCACGGTTGTGAAGTTATTAAATGAATGAAATATGAGGGCTTTTCTGCAAATATGCATTCTCTGGATAAAATTAAAATCGTAGAGCCAGAAAAAAATATGACATGGGCCGAATCTGGCTGGCCCAACTATGCACAGGACGGGCTGGGGGGGTCTCTCACCATGGGCCTCGGCCCAGCTGGTGGAGAGGTAGGTCGGATCTGGGCTTGGAGGCTGTTGGCCCAAGCGTTGTCGCGGTCAATGCATGCCAGTGGATCGAGTGGGCGCCTCGTCCTGGAAGCAGAGGACGCAGGCGGCGGGAGCGATGACGGCGAACTTGGCGCACGAAGAACTCAGACGGGCACATGAGGTCTCCGGCGAGGTCAGCAGGGCGAGGACGACGACGAGGAACTTGGCGCGGCTGCGCAGCCTCAGGCGACGGACGGGCGACGAGGAGGTCGTCCATGGCGACGAGAACCTGCGGGGGTCTCTGTAGGCGCTCGGGCGATGAGGAGGTCAGGGCGCCGGCGGACGGCGTGGTGGGGCTTGCTCCGGTGAGAAACAAGGTGGAAGCAGGGTCGGGCGACGCTCGGGACTGCTGCTGTTTCGGTGGCCGGCGGCCATGGCTCCCTACGAGGAACAATGGGACGAGGAGAGCGATTCAGAGAGAGAGACAGAGAGAGCAGCGGGGAAGGAGGAGAAGGAGGGCATGGCCTGGTGATGCAGTCCGGTTGCCTGCTCCAGCGAGGAGCTGTAGGCGCGGGCGACGAGGAGGAGGCAGGAGCCTCGGGTGCTCTCGGACGACGGCGACGATGAGGACAATCCATGGTGAAGCAGAGGTGCGGGGACGAGGAGGACCGCCTTGTGCGTTCCCTCGGGGCACGCGGGCCGAGCTCGAGATGGCCATGGCTTTGGTAGAGTGGCGGCGGCTATGGGACAAACCCCCTAGAAATTAGGGCTGGCTTGATTTAGTAGGGGTTGGACCTTGTGTATTTATATGGCAGGTGGATTAAGTTGGGGCTATCGGATCCCTCCGATCGTAATCGGGCGATCGAGAAATAAATAGTTAGGAAGTCCAAATAGGAAAAGGGAGATGTTTTGTAGATGTTTGGGGATGATCCGGACACGACGGGGACGACTGCTCGGGTCGGGTCCGGGACAATTTTCGGACGCGCGCGCGAGGAGGGCCGCGGGCTGACGAGAGAGGTTAGGTTGGACCTGGCGGTAGGTAGTGGACTGTGCAGAAGGGCTCGAGCTGAGAGAAGAGAAGAGAAGAGAAGAGAGAGAGGCCCGGCGACTGTTTCTGGAGATCAAAAACGTCCGACGATAGACCGGCTATAGTGCCGCTATAGTTTAACGTTTGGGCTATCAAACGAACCCCGAATGCGATGAAACTTGGCAGGCGACCTACTAACAACATAACAACACCGCATGCCAACTTTCAACCCATTCCAAGAACATTTTCCGGCCACTTATAAAATAATATTTCGGACATGCCGCGGGCGCGTGCAAGTGTACCTGGGCTCAGAACGGACAACGGAGAGAACGAGGAGGCCGGGACGGATGCAAGTTTTAAAACATGATGATGCAATGCACATGATGACATGATAAGATGCAACACGCAAGCAAATGACATGACAATGAAATCGAATAACTGGAAGACACCTGGCACATCGGTCTCGGGGCGTTACAGTGCTGGAGCGCGCTTGCTTGGCCCATAGATGGATCTGGTTGCGCCATCCTTTTGATGCGAGCCCTCACGTGGATCGCATACTGGCTTGTGTGCGGCATCGTTTGCCGCTCTAAGTTGGCCACGAGGTCGTCTATCTGACCGGATGGCTGTTTTGTTTTTTGATTGTGGGGGATCTAAGGCCTCCTCATCGAATTCAGGTAGCAGCTTTTGCTTCGGGTAGCTCTTTGTGTGGCGACTACCGCCGTATTTTGCTGCTGTGTTGAGTACTTTACTCCATCTAATTCTGAGTGTGTCTTGTGCAGCCCTGAGCCTTTGCTTCTGCTTTTTCAGACTCCTCGCAGTGGCAGCAAGCCTTTGATGGGTATTCTGTTGCTCCGGTGTGATGTCATCCAGACTGTTATCTTCGCCGGAGTCGGGTTGTTCGGTTTGATTCTCCGTGTTGCCATGGTCGGACGGTGGTTCAATGCCGTGTTTGTCGTCCGCTGGCTCACCCTGCTCTATCGCTGGGTCTATATGATCGCTGTTTCTGCCGAGGCGGGATTTGGAGTGGTGCTTACGCCGCCGATTTGACTACTTCACGAGGGAACGATCCTCCGCTGCGTCCTTCCGTTCCTCGTCGTCGTTTTGTTTTGGTGTGTCCACCATGTATACATCATATGATGAAGTGGGCGTCCAGTGCCCTGTGGGCAGTGGCTCCTGTTCGTCTCCTGGATCGTCGTCCATACCGTCGATGTCTTCGGAGTTGAAGTCGAGCATGTCGGTCAAATCGTCGACAGTGGCTACTAAGTGGGTGGTGGGTGGGTGGCGAATTTCTTTTTCATCCGCATCCCAATCCTGCCGGACAAGTTCGGCCAGGACTCTCCTGTCCATGGATGGGTGGATAGACCCCGCCACGAAGGCCGCATTCTCAGCGGCGATCGAGCCAAGTATCGACCTTACCCTTCACGGGAGTCGTGACGCTGAACTGCTGAACTCTTCCCCGGCCACGGACTCCGAACTGCCTGCGCCCGTGCCTATCGAATCCGACTGGGCACCGATCATGGAGTTCACCTCCTTGGATATCTTTCAGCACTCGCCCTTCGGCGACATACTGAATTCATTAAAGTCTCTCTCCTTGTTTGAGCCTGCTATTGAGTGAATTAGCCGTAGCTCAGTGTTCACCTTTTGTCGAGCATCTTGAGTGGATCCCTGCCATGTGATTTGTTGCTATGTTAGAGTGCTGTAGCTTGTTGTTCTTGGTGCATTTAGATAGCCTCGCGCTGTTAATCGCAGATCGGTGCCATATTTGTTTTGCTTGTCCTTTGCAAACCGTGCATCCGATTCCGGTGATCTTTATATCGATTTCGACCGAAATCAACTCCTCTTTCCTGTGGCACTCTTGGAATTCCAAGTTGAGGCCAGGTTCAATCTTTCCTTTCCAAAGCATGCATATGCATCGCATATCACATCCCGCATATCATGCCATGTTTTGCATCATGTTGCTTGTGCATTGCACGTGGTTGATTGTGTCTCCCTTTGCTTGTGTTCTTGCTTTGGGTAGACCCGGGAGATAAGTTTGTGATCGAGGTACACATTGAGTACGCTTTCAAGGATCAAGCTTTCGTCTTCTCGGAGAACTTTGCAGGCAAGATGACCATACCCTCGAAATCACTTCTATCTTTGCTTGCTAGTTGCTCGCTCTTTTGCTATGCCTATGCTACGATACCTACCACTTGCTTATCATGCCTCCCATATTGCCATGTCAAGCCTCTAACCCACCTTGTCCTAGCAAACCATTGTTTGGCTATGTTACCGCTTTGCTCAGCCCCTCTTATAGTGTTGCTAGTTGCAGGTGAAGATTGGAGTTTGTTCCTTGTTGGAACATGATTATTGTTGGGATATCACAAGTGTTTTGCCTGGTTATAAAGGGTGGAAGGCTCGGCCTTATGCCTGGTGTTTTGTTCCACTCTTGCCGCCCTAGTTTCCGTCATACCCGTGTTATGTTCCTTGATTTTGCGTTCCTTACACGGTCGGGTTATAATGGGAACCCCTTGATAGTTCGCCTTGAATAAAACTCCTCCAGCAAGGCCCAACCTTGGTTTTACCATTTGACACCTAGCCTTTTCTTTCCCTTGGGTTCTGCAGACTCAAGGGTCATCTTTATTTTAAACCCACGGGCCAGTGCTCCTCTGAGTGTTGGTCCAACTTGTCAGCCATCGGTGGCCTCCAGGGGCAACTCTGGGCTGGCCTACCGAAAGTTTGGACAATCTGGTGAGCCCTGAGAACGAGATATGTGCAGCTCCTATCGGGATTTGTCGGCACATCCGGGTGGCTTTGCTGGTCTTCTTTTACCATTGTCGAAAAGTCTTGTAACCGGGATTCCGAGCCTGATCGGGTCTTCCTGGGAGAAGGAATATCCTTCGTTGACCGTGAGAGCTTGTGATGGGCTAAGTTGGGACACCCCTGCAGGGATTTGAACTTTCGAAAGCCGTGCTCGTGGTTATGGGCAGATGGGAATTTGTTAATGTTCGGTTGTAGAAAACCTAAAACTTATCTTATTTAAAATGCATCAACCGTGTGTGTAACCGTGATGGTCTCTTCTCGGCGGGGTCCGGGAAGTGAACATGGTGTTGGAGTTATGCTTGACGTAGGTTGTTCTAGGATCACTTCTTGATCATAGTTTCTCGAACGTGCTTTGCCTTCCCTTCTCGCTCTCATTTGCGTTAGCTAGCCACCATATATGCTAGTGTTTGCTGCATCTCCACCTCACATACCTTTTCCCTGCCTATAAGCTTAAATAGTCTTGATCGCGAGGGTGTGAGATTGCTGAGTCCCCGTGACTCATAGAGTACTTCCAAAACCAGTTGCAGGTGCCGATGATATAGTGCAGGTGACGCAACCGAGCTCAAGGAGGAGCTCGATGAAGACCTTGTTTGTTATGTTGTTCCGTTTTTCAGTTGATCAGTAGTGGAGCCCAGTTGGGACGATCGGGGATCTGTAGCATTAGGGGTAGTCTTCTTTTA
This sequence comes from Triticum aestivum, assembly GCF_018294505.1. NCBI lineage: Eukaryota > Viridiplantae > Streptophyta > Magnoliopsida > Poales > Poaceae > Triticum > Triticum aestivum. The sequence goes on along the minus strand of NC_057812.1, from coordinate 506,376,177 downwards.
TTTTGGTTCCGTAGTCGGACCTTGATTGTATTCTGGATGTTGTAATGCTTTATTCTTGTATTGTGTGAAGTGGCAATTGTAAGCCAACTATGTACCTCTTTCTTATTCAGTACATGGGATGTGCAAAGATTACCCCTCTTGCGACATTGCCTTCAATGCGGTTATGCCTCTAAGTCGTGCTCCGACACGTGGGAGATATAGCCGCATCGAGGGTGTTACAAGTTGGTATCAGAGATTACAAGGCATTTGGTAATAAAGAATGATCAAACTAAAGGAAAGAGAAGTTGAAAACACAAGGTGAATGCTTGCAATGATTTAGATGAATCTCCGTGGTGATATAATAGCGAGAGCTTGGAACTCTTGGAAAAGAAAAGACAAGCCTCTCGAACCGAGAATGTGATATGATGAACCTCCGGAATAAGGAATTGAATTCACTCGATGAAACAAGAATAAGAATTACATTATGCTTATCCTTTGAACTGGAGTGTTGTGCCCTCTTCTCAAGTTCTTTTCGCCTTATCAAGCCTTGCATCTCTTTTCAACCGGAGTGCTGTCTGAATTTGTTCTTCCTTGTTCCTCATTTCTAACGGAGTGTTTTTCAACTTCGATCACCTCTGTGGTATTATTCCTTTCATGTTGTTCAACTTTTCAAGGTTATTTGGTTTCACTCGTTTGTCAAAGAAGCAACTTAGTTTTACCTCTTCTCTTTCTCTTTCGTTTTCCCCTCCGGTGCCATTCTAGATCTCGGGACGAGATCCTCTCGTAGTGGTGGAGTGTTGTAACACCCCGAGACCTATGTGCCAGGTGTCTTCCAGTTATTCGCTGTTGTTTCCTTGTCTTTTGCTTGCGTGTCTTGCTTTTCATATCATGTCATCATGTGCATCGCTTTTGCATACATGTTCGTCTCATGCATCCGAGCATTTTCCCCGTTGTCCGTTTTGCATTTCGGCGCTCCTATGTCCTCTGGTGTCCCCTTTTACCTCTTTTCGTGTGCGGGTGTTAGACGTTCTCGGATTGGACTGAGACTTGCCACGCGGCCTTGGTTTACTACCGGTAGACCGCCTGTCAAGTTTCGTGCCATTTGGACTTCGTTTGATACTCCAATGGTTAACCGAGGAACCGTAAAGGCCTCGTGTGTGTTGCAGCCCAACACCTTTCCAAAATGGCCCAAAACCAACCTAAACCCCTCCTTCATCTAGATCCTTCGATCACGATCGCGTGGCTGAAAACTGTGCTCAATTTGGAGCCTCCTAGCTCCCTCTACCTATAAAAAGGCCCTCCCATTCCAAATCCCGGGTCTCTTCCCCCTTAAACCCTAGATCCCTCGTCCCCCCAGCGCGCCGGACACGTCCGGGCGCGCCAGACACACCGCGCCGCCGCCCCGCACCAGTGGCATCGCGCCATGTGGCACACCGACCACCTCCCGCGCCGCGGCCCGCCCGGCCCGCTGCGAGCCCCCCGGCCCGGCAGGCGCGCGCCGCCGCCCATCTCCTCCTGCCGCCCGACCGGTCGCCGCCTCCTCTCACTGGCTACCGCTCTCCGCCCAGCGCAGCCGCCGATGAGCTCCGGCAGCCGCGCCCGCGTTCGCCATCGCCACCCTCGTCGCCCGGTGACCCGGCGAGCTCCTCCCTCTCCCTCGAAGCTCCGGCGAGCTTCTCCAGCTCCGTCTGCCGCACTGCTCTTCTCCGGCGACTTCAGCGACGAACCTCGATCCCCGTGCTGCTACAATAACCGGCCGATCCAGATTTGAGATTCGGTTGACTTTTTGCCCTAACCCTAGAATTTATGCATATTTCATCGCATCATATCTCTACACCCGTGGCCCCGTTTTGAGTGTGTAGCATATCAAAATGTTCGTCTCGACGAGTACTTCATTTCATCTCATTGCATCATGTTCATTTGAGCTCATGCTATTGCAAGAGGGATATGTGATCTTTAGTTTCAAATCCTTATCAGGATTTGGACATTTGTCATTTTTGCCATGGTTGATGTGTGCCTCCTATGATCTTGAGCCCTACATGAGTTTTGAAGTATGCCATGCCATCTTTAGAGGGGTGTATGCCATGTATTTTTGTGATCTCTGTGGTGACTAGCACAAGCATGCAAAGTAGCTCTCGTAATGTTGCTGATTTCAGGGACTTAGAAATCTTCTAAGTCTTTGCCCTGTTAATATTTTTATGCCATGTATTCTTGTTGCTACAGAGTGATCCATGCCTCTTTTGAGTATGGTCAGTAAGGATGTTTTGTAGATATTGTGGTGCTCTATCCATCCATGTCTTTGTTTGCAATTATGGAGCACCCTAGCTTGAGTCAATCGAGCTCTACTTTTACTATAAAATGTTCCTGGCAGAATGTTTACATGTTAAGCATTTTTGCCGAGCTTGTTGTAGTTGATCCATGCATGCTATGTTGTTGTTCTTGTCATGTTTAGATTCTATGCCATGCCTACTTGCTGGGTGTATGCTTAGTTTGTCATGCAATGCCTTGTGGTGAGTGCATCGAGCTCGTAAACATGCCTACTTAATATCTGTTTTGCCATGTTCCAGTTTTTCACCAAGTCTGAATCTGTTAACGAAAGTTGCTATGTTCATGTGGTTGCCATTGTATTTTCTGATCCCTTTTGGCTTATGGTCAGTAAGGGACTTTTATTGTGTGCTTTGAGTAGCTTCATGCCATGCCTTGCTTTGCCATGTTATGTTCCTGTAGCATATTGTTATCTTGCTCTGAACATTGCTTCCTGATGCCAAATTCCTGGCATGTTGTTTATTTCACTAAGTCTGTAACCTAATATCTTTTGCATTTTTGCCATGCTTGTTTGAACCTACTATTGAGTGAATTAGCCGTAGCTCAGTGTTCATCTTTTGTCAAGCATCTTGAGTGGATCACTGCCATGTGCTTTGTTGCTATGTTAGAGTGCAGTAGCTTGTTGTTCTTGATGCATTTAGATGGCCTCGTGCTGTTAATCGCAAATTGATGCCATATTTGTTTTGCTTGCCATTTGCAAACCGTACATCCGATTCCGGTGATCTTTATATCAATTTCGACCGAAATCAACTCATCTTTCCAGTGGCACTCTTGGGTTTCCAAGTTGAGGCCAAGTTCAATCTTTCCCTTCCAAAGCACGCATATGCATTGCATATCACATCCCGCATATAACGCCATGTTTTGCATCATGTTGATTGCGCATTGCACCATGGTTGATGGTTGTTCCCTTTGCTTGTGTTCTTGCTTTGGGTAGAGCCGGGAGACGAGTTCATGTTCGAGGAACCCGTTGAGTACGCCTACGAGGTTCAAGCTTTCGTCTTCTCGGAGAACTTTGCAGGCAAGATGACCATACCCTCGAAATCACTTGTATCTTTGCTTGCTAGATGCTCGCTCTATTGCTATGCCTATGCTACGATACCTACCACTTGCTTATCATGCCTCCCATATTACCATGTCAAACCTCTAACCCACCTTGTCCTAGCAAACCATTGTTTGGCTATGTTACCGCTTTGCTCAACCCCTCTTATAGCGTTGCTAGTTGCAGGTGAAGTTTAGAGTTTGTTCCTTGTTGGAACATGTTTATTGTTGGGATATCATTATATTATCTTGTCTACTTTAATGCATCTATATACTTGGTAAAGGGTGGAAGGCTCGGCCCTATGCCTAGTGTTTTGTTCCACTCTTGCCGCCCTAGTTTCCGTCATACCGGTGTTATGTTCCTTGATTTTGTGTTCCTTACACGGTCGGGTTATAATGGGAACCCCTTGATAGTTCGCCTTGAATAAAAATCCTCCAGCAAGGCCCAACCTTGGTTTTACCATTTGACACCTAGCCTTTTCTTTCCCTTGGGTTCTGCAGACTCAAGGGTCATCTTTATTTTAAACCCCCGGGCCAGTGCTCCTCTATGTGTTGGTCCAACTTGTCAGCCGCCGGTGGACACCAGGGGGCAACTCTGGGCTGGCCTACCAGAAATTTGGACAATCCGGTGTGCCCTGAGAACGAGATATGTGCAGCTCCCATCGGGATTTGTCGACACATCTGGGTGGCTTTGCTGGTCTTGTTTTACCATTGTCGAAAAGTCTTGTAACCGGGATTCCGAGCCTGACCGGGTCTTCCTGGGAGAAGGAATATCCTTCGTTGACCGTGAGAGCTTGTGATGGGCTAAGTTGGGACACCCCTGCAGGGATTTGAACTTTCGAAAGCCGTGCCCGCGGTTATGGGAAGATGGGAATTTGTTAATGTCCGGTTGTAGAAAACCTAAAACTTATCTTATTTAAAATGCATCAACCGTGTGTGTAACCGTGATGGTCTCTTCTCGGCGGGGTCCGGGAAGTGAACATGGTGTTGGAGTTATGCTTGACGTAGGTTGTTTTAGGATCACTTCTTGATCATAGTTTCTCGAACGTGCTTTGCCTTCCCTTCTCGCTCTCATTTGCATAAGCTAGCCACCATATATGCTAGTGTTTGCTGCATCTCCACCTCACATACCTTTTCCCTACCTATAAGCTTAAATAGTCTTGATCGCGAGGGTGTGAGATTGCTGAGTCCCCGTGACTCACAGAGTACTTCCAAAACCAGTTGCAGGTGCCGATGATATAGTGCAGGTGACGCAACCGAGCTCAAGGAGGAGCTCGATGAAGACCTTGTTTGTTATGTTGTTCCGTTTTTCAGTTGATCAGTAGTGGAGCCTAGTTGGGGCGATTGGGGACTTTGTTTCATTTGGTGCTGTCTTTATTTTGGTTCCGTAGTCGGACCTTGATTGTATCTGGATGAATGTAATGTTATTTATGCTATTGTGTGACATGGCGAGTGTAAGCCAACTATGTATCTGTTTCCCTTTTTCATTACATGGGTTGTGTGAAGATTACCCCACTTGCGACATTGCTTACAATGCGGTTATGCCTCTAAGTCGTGCTTTGACACGTGGGAGATATAGCCGCATCGTGGCTGTTACAGGACACCATATGAACTGTGGTTTAGCAAGAAACCTAAGATGTCGTTTCTTAAAGTTTGGGGCTACGATGCTTATGTGAAAAAGCTTCAACCTGATAAGCTCGAACCCAAATCAGAGAAATGTGTCTTCATAGGATACCCAAAGGAGACTGTTGGGTACTCCTTCTATCACAGATACGTAGGCAAGATATTCGTTGCTAAAATGGATCCTTTCTAGAGAAGAAGTTTCTCTCGAAAGAAGTGAGTGGGAGGAAAGTAGAACTTGATGTGGTAATTGTACCTTCTCCCGAATTGGAAAGTAGTTCATCACAGAAATCAGTTCCAGTGATTCCTACACCAATTAGTGATGAAGCTAATGATGATGATCATGAAACTTCAGATCAAGTTACTACCGAACCTCGTAGGTTAACCAGAATACGATCCGCACCAGAGTGGTATGGTAATTCTGTTCTGGAGGTCATGTTACTTGACCATGACGAACCTACAAACTATGAGGAAGCGATGATGAGCCCAGATTCCACAAAATGGCTTGAGGTCATGAAATCTGAGATGGAACCATGTGTGAGAACAAAGTGTGGACTTTGGTTGACTTGCCCGATGATCGTCAATCCATAGATAATAAATGGATCTTCAAGAAGAAGACTGACGCTGACGGAAAAGTTACTATCTACAAAGCTCGACTTGTTGCGAAAGGTTTTCGACAAGTTCAAGGAGTTGACTACAATTAGACCTTCTCACCCGTAGCGATGCTTAAGTCTGTCTGAATCATGTTAGCAATTTCCGCATTTTATGATTTTGAAATTTGGCAAATGGATGTCAAAACTGCATTCCTTAATGAATATCTTAAAGAAGAGCTGTATATGATGCAACCAGAAGGTTTTGTCGATCCTAAAGGTGCTAACAAAGTGTGCAAGCTCCAGCGATCCATTTATGGACTGGTGCAAGCCTCTTGGAGTTGGAATATGTGCTTTGATAGTGTGATCAAAGCATATGGTTTTTTATAGACTTTTCGAGAAGCCTGTCTTTACAAGAAAGTGAGTGGGAGCTATGTAGCATTTCTAATATTATATGCAGATGACATATTGTTGATTGGAAATAATACATAATTTCTGGATAGCATAAAACAATACTTGAATAAGAATTTTTCAATGAAAGACCTCGGTGAAGCTGCTTATATATTAGGCATCAAGATCTATAGAGATAGATCAAGAGGCTTAATTGGACTTTCACAAAGCACATACCTTGATAAAGTTTTGAAGAAGTTCAAAATGGATTGCTACCTCTTGAGCACTGCGTTGGTTTTCCCTTGAAGAGGAAAGGGTGATGCAGCAAAGTAGTGTAAGTATTTCCTTCAGTTTGTGAGAACCAAGGTATCAATCCAGTAGGAGGCCACATTCAAGTCCCTTGCACCTACACAAACAAATAAGAACCTTGCAACCAACACGATAAAGGGGCTGTCAATCCCTTCACGGCCACTTGCAAAAGTGAGATCTGATAGAGAAGATAAGATAATATTTTTGGTATTTTTATGATAAAGACTAAAAGTAAAGAAGATTACATCGAATAGATCTCCTAGAGAATCGAGGAGAACTTTGTATTGAGATCCAAAGAGAGAGAAGAAGTCATCTAGCTAATAAATATGGACCCGAAGGTCTGAGGTAAACTACTCACACATCATCGGAGGGGCCATGGAGTTGATGTAGAGGACCTCCGTGATCAATGTCCCCTCCGGCGGAGCGCCAGAAAAGGCCCCAAGATGGGATCTCACGGGTATAGAAGGTTGCGGTGGTGGAATTAGGTTTTCGTGGTGCTCCTCGATGGTTTGGGGGTACGTAGGTATATATAGGAGGAAGAAGTAGGTCGGTGGAGCCACGAGGGGCCCACGAGGGTGGAGGGCGCGCCTAGGGGAGGTAGGCGCGCCCCCTGCCTCGTGGCCTCATCGTTGATTGCTTGATGTCTACTCCAAGTCCTCTGGATCATGTTTGTTCCAAAAATCATCCTCCCGAAGGTTTCATCCCGTTTGGACTCCGTTTGATATTCTTTTTCTGCGAAACACTGAAATAAGCAAAAACCAACAATTTGGGCTGGGCCTCCGGTTAATAGGTTAGTGCCAAAAATAATATAAAAGTGTATAAATAAGCCCATTAAACATCCAAAACAGAATATATAATAGCATGGAACAATCAAAAGTTATAGATACGTTGGAGATGTATCAAGCATCCCCAAGCTTAATTCCTGCTCGTCCTTGAGTAGGTAAATGATAAAAACAGAGTTTTTGATGTGGAATGCTTCTTAGCATAATTTTCAATGTAATTCTTTTTATTTTGGAATTTAGATCCGAAAGATTCAAGATAAAAGTTTAATGTTGACATAAAAACAATAATACTTCAAACATGCTAACCAAGAAATTATGTCTTATCAAAATAACATACCCAATGAAAGCTTATCCCTACAAAATCATATAGTTAGGCTATGTTTCAATTTCGTCACACAAAACATTCTCATCATGCATAACCCCGATGACAAGCTGAGCAATTGGTTCATACTTTTTAACGCGCTTTAGCCTTTTCAACCTTACGGAATGCATGAGCGCAAGCCATGGATATAGCACTATGGGTGGAATAAAGTATAATGATGGGGGTTATGAGAAGACAAAAAGGTAGAAAGTCTCACGTTGACGCGGCTAATCAATAGGCTATGGAGATGCCCATCAATTGATGTCAATGAGAGGAGTAGGGATTGCCATGCAACGGATGCACTAGAGCTATAAATTTATGAAAGCTCAACAAAAGAAACTAAGTGGGTGTGCATCCAACTTGCTTGCTCACGAAGACCTATGGCATTTTGAGGAAGCCCATCATTGGAATATACAAGCCAAGTTCTATAATGAAAAATTCCCACTAGTATATGAAAGTGACAACATAGGAGACTCTCAATCATGAAGATCACGGTGCTACTTTGAAGCACAAGTGTGGAAAAAGGATAGTAACATTGTCCCTTCTCTCTTTTTCTCTCATTTTTTCTTGGGCCTTTTTTTCTTTGGCCTCTTTTTTTATTTAGTATGGAATCTCATCCTGACTTGTGGGGGAATCATAGTCTCCATAATCCTTTCCTCACATGGGACAATGCTCTAATAATGATGATCATCACACTTTTATTACTTACAACTCAATACTTAAAACAAAATATGACTCTATGTGAATGCCTCCGGCGGTGTACCGGGATATGCAATGAATCAAGACTGACATGTATGAAAAATTATGAATGGTGGCTTTGCCACAAATACGATGTCAACTACATGATTATGCAAAGCAATATGACAATGATGGAGTGTGTCATAATAAACGGAACGGTGGAAAGTTGCATGGCAATATATCTCAGAATGGCTATGGAAATGCCATGATAGGTAGGTATGGTGGCTGTTTTGAGGAAGATATAAGGAGGTTTATGTGTGATAGAGCGTATCATATCACGGGGTTTGGATGCATCGGCGAAGTTTGCATCAACTCTCAAGGTGAGGAAGGGCAAAGCACGGTACCGCAGAGGCTAGAAAATTGTGGAAGGTTGAGAGTGTGTATAATCCACAGACTCACATTAGTCATAAAGAACTCATATACTTATTGCAAAAGTGTATTAGCCCTCGAAGCAAAGTACCACTACGCATGCCCCTAGAGGGATAGATTGGTAGGAAAAGACCATCACTCATCCCCGACCGCCACTCATAAGGAAAGCAATAAAAGAACACCTTATGTGTCAAAATTGTCACACAACTTTTACCATACGTGCATGCTACAGGACTTGCCAACCTTAACACAAGTATTTCTCAATTTCACAATTACTCAGCTAGCACACTCTAATATTATCACCTTTATATCTCAAAACACCTATCAAGTATCAAACTTCTCATGATATTCAATGAACTCAATATGGAAGTTTTTATTATGCTCATCTTAGATGCCTATCACATTCGGATTAATTTCACAATTAAAGCAAATTACCATGATGTTTAAGACTCTAAAAATAATATAAGTGAATCATGAGAGATCAATAATTTTATAAAATAAAACCACCACCGTGCTCTAAAAGATATAAGTGAAGCACTAGAGCAAAAACTATATAGCTCAAAAGATATAAGTGAAGCACATAGAGTATTCTAACAAAATCCGAATCATGTGTGTCCCTATCAAAAGGTGTGTACAGCGAGGATGATTGTGATAAACTAAAAATAAAAGACTCAAATCATACAAGATGCTCCAAGCAAAACACATATCATGTGGTGAATAAAAATATAGCCCCAAGTAAAGTTACCGATAGACGAAGACAAAAGAGGGGATGCCTTCCGGGGCATCCCCAAGCTTAAGCTTTTGGTTGTCCTTGAATTTTACCTTGAGGTGCCTTGGGCATCCCCAAGCTTAAGCTCTTGCCAATCCTTGTTCCATAATCCATAAAATCTTTACCCACAACTTGAAAACTTCACAACACAAAACTTAAAGGAAAATCTCGTGAGCTCCGTTAGTAAAAGAAAACAAACCACCAGTTCAAGGTACTGTAATGAACTCATTATTTATTTATATTGGTGTTAAACCTACTGTATTCCAACTTTTCTATGGTTCATAAACTCTATTACTAGCCATAGATTCATCAAAATAAGCAAACAACACACGAAAAATAGAATCTGTCAAAAACAGAACAGTCTGTAGTAATATGTAGGTTTCGAATACTTCCGGAACCCCAAAATTTATAAAATAATTTTCTGGACATGAGGAATTTATCTATTAATCATCTTCAAAAAAATAACTAAATAGCGCTCTCCAATAAAAAATGGCAGCAATTCTCGCGAGTGCTAAAGTTTCTGTTTTTTACAGCAAAATCCCAAAGAGTTTCCCCAAGTCTTCCCAAAGGTTCTACTTGGCACAAACACTAATTAAAATCATAAAACCACATCTAAACAGAGGCTATATGAATTATTTATTACTAAACCGAATCAAAAAGCAAGAAACAAAAATAAAATTGGGTTGCCTCCCAACAAGCGCTATCGTTTAACGCCCCTAGCTAGGCATAAAAGCGAAGATAGATCTTGCTGTTGCCATATTTGGTAGGCAATCCATAGGTGGATCTCATAATAGATTCATATGGTAATTTAATTTTTTTATAGGGAAGTGTTCCATGCCTTTCCTTAAAGGAAATTGGAATCTAATATTCCCTTCCTTCATATCAATGATTGCACCAATCGTTCTAAGGAAAGGTCTACCAAGAATAATAGGACATGAAGAATTGCAATCTATATCAAGAACAATGAAATATATGGGCACATAATTCCTATTTGCAACAATAATAACATCATTAATTCTTCCCATAGGTTTCTTAATGGTGGAATCCACAAGGTTCAAGTTTAAAGAACAATCATCAAATTCACGGAAACCTAGCAAATCACACAAAGTTTTTGGGATCGTGGAAACACTAGCACCAAAATCACCCAAAGCATAGAATTCATGATCTTTAATTTTAATTTTAATTGTAGGTTCCCATTCATCATAAATTTTTCTAGGGATAGAAACTTCCAACTCAAGTTTTTCTTCATAAGATTGCATCAAAGCATCAACGATATGTTTAGTAAAAGAATTATTTTGACTATAAGAATGAGGGGAATTTAGCACAAATTGACACAAGGAAATATGATCTATCGAAGTGCAATTATAATAATTAAATTCCTTGAAATCCAAGATATTGGTTCATTGCTACTAAAAGTTTTGACCTCTCCAATCTCACTTTTATCAATTTTTGCATCAAGATCTAAAAACTCTGAATCATTGGGACGCCTTCTAACTAAAGTTGACTCATTTCCAGTTCCATCATTATAAAGATTCATATTGCAAAACAAAGATTTAATATGGGACACATCAATAAGTTTTAGATCTTCATCTTTATTATCATGGAAACTAGAAGAACACGCTTTTATGAAGCAATCTTTTTTAGCACGCATCCTAGAGGTTCTTTCTTTGCACTCATCAATGGAAATTCTCATAGCTTTGAGATACTCATTGATATCATGCTTAGGTGGAATAGATCTAAGTTTCAAAGAATCAACATCAAGAGAAATTCTATCCACGTTCCTTGCCAACTCATCAATCTTAGACAATTTTTCTTCAATCAAAGCATTGAAACTCTTTTGTGAACTAATAAATTCTTTAATATTAGATTCAAAATTAGAGGGCATCTTATTAAAATTTCCATAAGAGTTATTGTAGGAATTACCATAATTATTAGAGGAATTATTAGGGGACGGCCTAGGATTAAAGTTTCCTCTATACACATTGTTACCAAAATTATTCCTACCAACAAAATTCACATCCATAGATTCATTATTATTCTCAATCAAAGTAGACGAAGGCATATCATAAGGATCAGAAGAGACACTCTTATTAGCAAACAATTTCATAAGTTCATCCATCTTTCCACTCAAAACATTAATTTCTTCAATCGCATGAACCATTTTACTAGTAGATCTTTCAGTGTGCCATTGAGAATAATTAACCATAATATTATCTAGGAGTTTAGTAGCTTCTCCTAAAGTGATTTCCATAAAAGTGCCTCCTGCGGCCGAATCTAAAAGATTTCTAGAAGCAAAATTCAATCCGGCATAATTTTTTTGCATAATCATCCAAAGATTCAAACCATGTGTAGGGCAATTACGTATCATTAATTTCATTCTCTCCCAAGCTTGTGCAACATGTTCATGATCAAGTTGCTTAAAATTCATAATATTGTTTCTAAGAGTGATGATCTTAGCGGGAGGAAAATACTTAGAGATAAAAGCATCTTTGCACTTATTCCAAGAATCAAGACTATTTTTAGGCAAAGACGAAAACCAAGTTTTAGCACGATCTCTAAGGGAAAACGGGAATAGCTTCAGTTTAACAATATCATTATCCACATCTTTCTTCTTTTGCATATCAGACAAATCAACAAAGTTGTTTAGATGGGTAGTGACATCTTCACAAGCAAGGCCGAAAAACGGATCTTTCATGACAAGATTCAGCAAGGCAGCATTAATTTCACAAGATTCATCATTGGTAAGAGGAACAATCAAAGTGTGAATAAAATCATTATTGTTGGTATTGGAAAAGTCACACAATTTAGTATTATCTTGAGCCATCGTGACGAGCAAGCAATCCAACACACAAGCAAACAAGAGACAAGCCAAAAGAGGCGAACGGAAAAGATGGCGAATAAAACGGCAAGGGTGAAGTGGGGGAGAGGAAAACGAGAGGCAAATGGCAAATAATGTAATGTGAGGGATAAGAGTTTGTGATGGTACTTGGTATGTCTTGACTTGTGCGTAGACTCCCCGGCAACGGCGCCAGAAATCCTTCTTGCTACCTCTTGAGCACTACGTTGGTTTTCCCTTGAAGAGGAAAGGGTGATGCAGCAAAGTAGTGTAAGTATTTCCCTCAGTTTTTGAGAACCAAGGTATCAATCCAGTAGGAGGCCACGCTCAAGTCCCTTGCACCTACACAAACAAATAAGAACCTTGCAACCAACGTGATAAAGGGGTTGTCAATCCCTTCACGGCCACTTGCAAAAGTGAGATCTGATAGAGAAGATAAGATAATATTTTGGTATTTTTATGATAAAGACTAAAAGTAAAGAAAGCAAAATAAACGGCGCAAGAAATAGCTTGTTGACGGAAGATTAATATGATGGAAGATAGACCCGAGAGCCATAGGTTTAACTAGTGGCTTCTCTCAAGATAGCATAAGTATTACGGTGGATAAACAAATTACTATCGAGCAATTGATATAATTGAGCATAGTTATGAGAATATATAGGTATGACCATGTATATAGGCATCACGTCCGTGACAAGTAGACCGACTCCTGCCTGCATCTACTACTATTACTCCACACATCGACCGCTATCCAGCATGCATCTAGAGTATTAAGTTCATAAGAACGGAGTAACGCTTTAAGCAAGATGACATGATGTAGAGGGATAAACTCATGCAACATGATATAAACCCCATCTTTTTATCCTCGATGGCAACAATACAATACGTGTCGTTTCCCCTACTGTCACTGGGATCGAGCACCGCAAGATTGAATCCAAAGCTAAGCACTTCTCCCATTGCAAGAAAGATCAATCTAGTAGGCCAAACCTGTCGGTTCTGGGAACGGGGGTCCCCAGACTTGCCTGCCTGCGGCCTGCGGCGTGGCTCAAAGGGGGGCCCAGTACGGCCCATCTTCACCAACACAGACCCAAGACCCTCGTGAGGGGCCAAGCCTCGCGGGGCGGACGACACGGAGCTTGATCAGGCACGGCCTCATCAGGCTGGCTCGCGAGGAGGCGGAGAAATCAAGGCGGGGTACCTCACGAGGTGCCCGTGACGCAAGCCATGACGACCAAAGGCACCAGGCGGGTGCCAGCCCGCGCAGTGTCCTCCTTTCCTCTTTGGTGCAAAGGGGGTAAGCGCAACCACGGAGTACCGAGGCATCAAGCAAAGGTTGCCATTTTGGTGCAACAAGACCAAGACCAGGAGGACTGCAAGACGGAGGTCATCATGGAGCCCAAGACGACATCACCACCAGAGCTTTGTGCAGGCGAAGACTACTTTTTTCAGGATAGTTGGTACTAGCTGCCCCCCTTCAAATTAGCCCGCCATTGTTGGCTCCCTTCCCACTCGATATTTGGGAAGAGGACCAGGGCCTCTATAAATAGGACCAGCCCCCCACAGGAGAACAAGAGGAGAAGGGGGAGGATCAAGAATTAGGGCATCAACAATCAGGGAGAATCAGAGAGAGAGAGAGAGAGAGAGAGAGAGAGAGAGAGAGAGAGAGAAGGGCGACTGAACTCCTCCCAGCAGTTCATCACCCCAGCCAAGAGCAGACCCTCGTGAGGCTGTTCTTCCTTGTATTGTTCATCATCATCAGCCCAAGAGGCAATCCACCATGCCACACACTGGAGTAGGGTATTACACCACAACAGTGGCCCAAACCAGTATAAACCCTGTGTCTCTCGTGTTGTTCTTTCCATAGCTTAGATCTTAGCGAGGCGGAGGGGTGCAGGTAAGTAGGAGGCGAAATCTTCGCGCGCACCCCAGTGTTCGAACCTCAAGGGTCTGCCAGAACCCGAAATCCGACATTTGGCACGCCAGGTAGGGGTGCGCCGGAATTCATCTTCCACCACCCCGTTCTCCTCCGACCATCGCGCCCATGTCTGACGCTCGTCGGGCCCGCGCCGAGCGCCGGGCCGCTCTCGCTTCTCGCGTCGCCCAGACGGCTCCTGTCGGCGGGCGTCCTCGCCGTTCCCCGTCACCTGCCGTCAACGCCGCCACCGGCCCGGCGGGGGACGAGCAGCAAGCATCGTCTCAGCATCCGTCCGTGCGGCAAGACGGCCGCACCGCAACTCCCTCGCTCACCCTAGCTGGTTCTTCGTCCCACGCGCTCCGCACACCCATGGAGGCTCGAGCTGCGCTCATCGTGGCAAACGAGCTCCTGCGCTACCATCCCGTCGATGACATCTACGAAGAATGGCTCGACCGCGTTGCTGAGCTTGTCCGCGCCGCAGGGGGCTCTCCTATGCCGTCCGTTCCGCTGCACCGCACCCTGCCCCGCGCGGGCGACGAAGCTCCGGCGGTGCCCCGGCCGCCTCCTCCTCAAGAAGGCACCATGGCTCCAAGGCGCGTGGCCCCTGGGCGGAACCCGCTCCGTCAGGTGCCAGCGCAACAAGAGCAGAGCTGCCAGGAAGTCCCTCGCTCGCAAGAAGCTGCCCGGGCGCTCCCTGCTCCAGCATGTCGCGACCATGCTCCCGCTCCCGCATGTCAAGACCCAGCTGCAGCGTGTGGGGACATGCAAGACCAAGCTCTCCGTCACCCAAGGCCTCCCGTGGCCACAGCAGGCTGCCGTGCCTTCACCATCGAGCTACGCAGCGTCACGTGGCCCGACAAGTTCAAGCCAGACCTGCCTCCTCGTTACGACGGCACGGCTGACCCTGCGGAGTTCCTCTAGCTCTACGAGCTGGGCATCGAAGCTGCCAACGGAGATGAGAAGGTCATGGCAAACTGGTTTCCCATGGCACTCAAGGACGGGGCCCGCACCTGGCTCCTGAACCTGGCTCCAGGCACGATCTCCTCCTGGGACGAGATGCGCACCCGCTTCATCGCCAACTTCCAAGGTACTCGCGACCGGCCACCCGCCGTGAGCGACATGCACCGCATCAATCAACAACCCGGGGAGACCCTGCAGAAGTACATCCAGCGCTTCAACAACGCACGCCTCAAGATTCCCAAGGTGACTGAGGAGGCCATCATCTCAGCCTTCTCCGACGGCGTGCGCGATGTCAAGATGAAGGAGGAGCTGGTGATGCATGAAGACCTGTGCACTTCCTTGGAGCTGTTCAACTTGGCAACCAAGTGCGCCAGGGCTGAGGAAGGGCGTCTCTCCCTCCTCGAGCTGCCTGCCGCAGACCCAGAAGAGAAGAAGCCCAAGGCCAAGGATGTGAAGCGCAAGGGGGCTGCCGTGCTCGCGGCAGAACCAGACACCAAGCGGGGCAGAGATCAGCCCGAACCTTCCAAGGGCAGCCGGTACTGTGTGTACCACGACCTCCACACCCACAACACCAACGAATGTCAAGAGCTCCGAGCCGTGCGGGAAGGAAGGATCGGCCGTCGCCCCGACCGCGGTGACCGGGGCTACGGTCGAGGAGGAGGAAGGAATGCAGGACGCTGGGAAGACCGTGGCCCGCGCCAAGGGTGGCGCGATCAACCTCGCGAGGATCGCTGGCAAGACCCGCCTCGCGAGGGAGACTGGAGGGATCAGCCTCGCGAGGATCGCCCGCAAGGCAACGCAGGCCTCCCTCCGCTGCCGCCGCAGCCAAGGAGAAACGAGGACCGCCACCAAGACGAGGGGGCTGGGGGCTTCCAGGAGCCGCGCGCGATCGCCTGCATCCTGGGCGGGGCTCAGGCCCCAGCCTCTCAACGCATCTTCAAGCAGTTCGCCCGCGAAGTGAATGCAGTCCTCCCCAGGCTTGAAGCCACGCGCCCTCTCAGGTGGTCGGCGTGCGCCATCACGTTCAGCTCAGCAGATCAGCTCAAGTGTGCGGCTACAGCCGGAGTCCTCCCAATGCTTTGTTCCCCAATCATCAGCAACGTGGTGGTCACCAGGACCCTCATCGATGGTGGGGCAGGGCTCAATGTCCTGTCCGTGGAAACATTCAACAATCTCCAAGTGCCTTACAGCCAGCTTCAGCCAACCAAGCCTTTCTCTGGAATGACCGGCGGCTCCACGGTCCCGATTGGGTAGGTCCGCCTCCCTGTCACCTTCGGGGCACGCGACAACTACCGCACCGAGCTCATCGACTTCGACGTCGCTCACATTCGCCTGCCGTACAACGCCATCCTTGGGTACCCAGCGCTGGCCAAGTTCATGGCCGTAACTCACCACGGCTACAACGTCCTCAAGATGCCAGGAAGTGGCGGAGTCATCACGGTGCCCTGTGAAGAGAAGGACGCGGTGTGTTCCCTGGAACGAGCCTTTCAGGCCGCGTCACTGGAAGACCCGGATCGCGGAAGCAGGAGGCTTCCCGAGACCACCCCCAAGAAGAAGAAGACATTGTCCGGCCCGGCCCCTCAGGAGGCAGGCCCCTCTGGGCCCATGCCTGCCCAGGGGGAACCTCCTTCCATCGCATAGGGAAGCGCGCCCGGCGCCCTCCTCAGGCAGGGCTCAGGGGCTCTCCCCTGGAGGGCCACCGACCTGGCTAGGGTCACGAGGGAGGCGCTTGGGCACCACATGGAGGCGTGTTTCGAAGCACGTTTCCCTCAAGAAGGAGTAAGGCAAGGACGGCCAGACCCACAGGAGTTCGTCAGCAAGGCCATTCAGGAGCTACAGGAGTCAAGGGTCATGAAAGGCGGCCGCCGTCTACCAGCAGTGGCTCCCCATCCAGGCGAGGATGGTGGGCTGCGCGTCTGCATCGACATACCAGGGCTCGACCGAGTCGCCTCTCCGGAGCGCCTCTGGCCCTCGCGAGTGGGGCGCTGCGGAGGTCCACCCCACAGCTACGTTCGCATGCCTTACGGCTTGCCGAACGCGGCTGCCACGTACCAGCGCCTCATGAGGGGCATCATGGAGGCACAAGAGGCCAGGCGTTCCGCAGCCCTGGCGGAGATGGAGATGGTCCGCGGGGAGCCGCCAGCACCTCCGGAGCCTCCCGAGGCCCCCGGGCCTGGGGGCTCGTGAGGATCGGCATCCGCAGCCCACCGAGTCTGCTACACCAACACCCCTTCGTCCTCAACGTCATCAGGTGACATCTTTCAAGTTTCACTTCCAGCTGGGAGCGCCCCCCAGGGCTGCATTATTCCCAGGCCGCGTGGGTCCATCCCTGCGGCATGTATCCCTTTTATTTCATGTTGTTAGCTTACCTTGTTGGGGGCGCCCCTCGGGCTGCATCATCCCCAAGTCGCTCGGGCCTGGCCCAGTGATGTCCGCCTTCCTAGCATCTATTTGGATGAATCCACTCCTTCGCGGCTAATGTGTTTGACCTAGCTGCCCGCTCAACTGACACCAACTGACGGAACTGCTCTCAAACGGCACGACGCTTGCGCATGGGTCCGTCCCTGCAACGCCGACAAACCTGAATGGCTGAGCTCTGGCCGCGGCAGCCCCGCATGGCGCCACCTCGTCAAGCCTTCAGTGCCTCATTACCCCTCGGAAGCAACCAACGGCTGACTGTCAATTGTCATGGCAACCCCTCGTTTTTTCTATGATGGGTCTACAGGATCTCCTGAAGGAGCTGCGTCAGGCGAGGCCCTTGCGGTGTCTCCTTCACTCTCATCCGCGCGAACCGCTTGCACGTTAAAGGGGGGGTGCCTGAGCATCGCGACTCAGGGCTCCTACTGGCTCTCCAGCCCTCACCCTCTGGCCTTGTCCACGGCATCGCGACCTGGCATACCAGCGACGGCTGAGACTCGCTCGAGGGCCGGGACCCAAGGACGTAGAGCAGAAAGGGGAGCAAAGGCGAGAGGGGAGGGACACGCGAGGACCTCGCCGAGCAACCTCGCGCCTGCCGATGCACGGACCCGGCGACACACCAGAGAGCGGCCCCTGATTCTCGAGATAAGTCACCACCCGGAAGCGCCAGCTACCGTGGCACCACCCCCGCACCTAATGCAATCCCGTGTTAGCGACGCCGCTCTCCTTTCTCACCGAACGACGGCTGCTTGAGCGCCAAAGGGGACCTCCTGAGCATCGCGACTCAGGGGCTCTTACCGGACTCCGGGTCGCTCACCTCCTGGCCTTGACCACGGCATCGCGACCTGGCATACCAGCGACGGCTGAAGCCGCCTTGGGACTGGGACCTGTCGGCGCAGAGCACCAAGCCCTCGTGAGGTTCGAAAGGGAGGACTGAGCTAAGACGGAATGAGCAACTCGCACAATTCTACGACAAGGGTTATATTAACAAAACAGGATCACAGGCACCTTACAAGCCCCCACGGGACGCGTCTTTGATTCCTCGCAGGGAACAGATCCTAAAGGGACACTAACTACGCGCGCCCCTGCAGAAGACGCCATCATCAACAGTGGGCCGTCAAGCACCGGCGCCAACCCCATCCAGATCAGAGTCGGCGGCGGCCTGACGAGCCCGCCCTGCTCCAGGAGCGGCGCCGGCTCGGGGGCTCGTAGCTGTCGTCGCTCGTCTCCGGAGTCGCGAAGAGCTCGCTGGAGTCGCTGGAACCTCCGACGCCTCCACCGCCTGAGGAGCCGCCAAGGGAGCGGTCGGCGGGCCCAGTCCTCGCCGCAGCAGGGTCCCAGCCACCTCTCCCGGGGCAGCACTCCAGCCGGCGCCCGTTCGCATCGAAGACCTTGAAGAACATCACCGAAGCACCGTCGTACTCCAAGTGGATCGCGAAGGCGCCTCTTGTCCTGCAAACCCGGGCGATTTCGCTCCCGCCTCGAGTCATGAAGACCTCGCCCGGGGCAACGACCGCGACCTGTGCCTCGGTCGCGAGGGTGCTGCAGCCGGCGTGCTGCAGCCAAAGCTCCAGGGGCTCTCCCTGCGGGATGATGGAGGCTAAGAAGGGAGGAAGGCGAATCCAAGACTGAGGAGGCATGGCGGCGTGAAACACGAACTCTCGGGAGGAGCCCTTGGTGTGGACCCCAGGGGGGACGACCCACACCTTCGTGACCCGTCGGCGCCGACGGCGGCGCCGCCCGTGGCGATCAGCATCAGCTCCTTCAGGGCCCTTGTTGTGGGCGTACAAGGGAAGTGGGAACCCCGGCGGTGCCCGCTCGCACCAGGGCCTCGACACCACCTGATGAGCCCCCTCGTCCGGGCCACGGAGGACGAGCCGTTTCTTCGGCGGGAGCGGGACTGGTTCCTCTCGGGGAGCCTTTTCCTTCTCTGCTGTCGAGAACCGGCGGATCGGGGCCATCGCAGCAAGACGGAGCAAGGATCGGGAAGAAGGAGAAGCAAGAAGGGATGGACTGGAAGGGCGCGCACCGTTCCGTACTTATAGCCGACGAAGGCCAACCGCCGACCTCCACGATCGCAGGTAATCATGACCCGCTTTGCATGCAGGGACTTGTCCAATCCGTGCAGTTGCCGAGGCGCCATGGGGATGTGGAGATGCCCACGTCCAATCAACCGCCACGCGGCGCCCAAGGCCGCAGGCTGTTAGGGCCCGCGGCGCTTCGCTCTTGCCCTTCCGCCTCCCTGCACGGCCAAGTCCGGGCGCGCCTTGGGCCCGGGGGCTACTGTCGGTGTTCTGGGAACGGGGGTCCCCAGACTTGCCTGCCTGCGGCCTGCGGCGTGGCTCAAAGGGGGGCCCAGCACGGCCCATCTTCACCAACACAGACCCAAGACCCTCGCGAGGGGCCAAGCCTCGCGGGGTGGACGACACGGAGCTTCCTCAGGCACGGCCTCATCAGGCTGGCTCACGAGGAGGCGGAGAAATCAAGGCGGGGTACCTCACGAGGTGCCTGTGACGTAAGCCATGACGACCAAAGGCGCCAGGCGGGTGCCAGCCCGCGCAGTGTCCTCCTTTCCTCTTTGGTGCAAAGGGGGCAAGCGCAGCCGCGGAGTACCGAGGCATCAGGCAAAGGTTGCCATTTTGGTGCAACAAGACCAAGACCAGGAGGACTGCAAGACGGAGGTCATCATGGAGCCCAAGACGACGTCACCACCAGAGCTTTGTGCAGGCGAAGACTACTTTTGTCAGGATAGCTGGTACTAGCTATCCCCCTTCAAATTAGCCCGCCATTGTTGGCTCCCTTCCCGCTCGATATTTGGGAAGAGGACCAGGGCCTCTATAAATAGGACCAGCCCCCCACAGGAGAACAAGAGGAGAAGGGGGAGGATCAAGAATTAGGGCATCAACAATCAGGGAGAATCAGAGAGAGAGAGAGAGAGAGAGATAAGGGTGACTGAACTCCTCCCGGCAGTTCATCGCCCCAGCCAAGAGCAGACCCTCGCGAGGCTGTTCTTCCTTGTATTGTTCATCATCATCAGCCCAAGAGGCAATCCACCACGCCACACACTAGAGTAGGGTATTACACCACAACGGTGGCCCGAACCAGTATAAACCCTGTGTCTCTCGTGTTGTTCTTTCCATAGCTTAGATCTTAGCGAGGTGGAGGGGTGCAGGTAGGTAGGAGGCGAAATCTCCGCGCGCACCCCAGTGTTCGAACCTCAAGGGTCTGCCGGAACCCGAAATCCGACAAAACCAAACTGATAATTCGAAGAGACTTGCAAAGATAACTAATCATACATAAAAGAATTCAGAGAAGATTCAAATGTTGTTCATAGATAATCTTGATCATAAACCCACAATTCATCGGATGTCGACAAACACACCGCAAAAGAAGATTACATCGAATAGATCTCCAAGAGAATCAAGGAGAACTTTGTATTGAGATCCAAAGAGAGAGAGAAGAAGCCATCTAGCTAATAACTATGGACACAAAGGTCTGAGGTAAACTATCGACACATCATCGGAGGGGCCATGGAGTTGATGTAGAGGCCCTCCGTGATCAATGCCCCTCTGGCGGAGCGTCGGAAAAGGCCCCAAGATGGGATCTCACGGGTATAGAAGGTTGCGGCGGTGGAATTAGGTTTTCGTGGTGCTCCTCGATGATTTGGGGGTACATAGGTATATATAGGAGGAAGAAGTAGGTCGATGGAGCCATGAGGGACCCACAAGGGTGGAGGGCGCACCCAGGGGGGTAGGCGCGCCCCTACCTCATGGCCTCCTCGTTCATTGCTTGACGTCCACTACAAGTCCTCTGGATCACGTCTGTTCCAAAAATCACGCTCCCGAATGTTTCATTCCGTTTGGACTCCGTTTGATATTCTTTTTCCGCGGAACACTGCAATAGGCAAAAAAACAGCAATTTGGGCTGGGCCTCCGGTTAATAGGTTAGTCCCAAAAATAATATAAAAGTGTATAAATAAGCCCATTAAACATCCAAAACAGAATGTATAATAGCATGGAACAATCAAAAATTATAGATACGTTGGAGACGTATCATGGATCAGTCAAAGAAAGGGTTCTTGCCTGTATTACAAGGTGTGAAGTTGAGTCAGACTCAATGCCCGACCATTGTAGAAGATAGAGAGAAAATGAAAATCATTCCCTATGCGTCAACCATAGGTTCTATCATATATGCAATGCTGTGTACCAGACCTGATGTGTGCCTTGCTATAAGTTTAGCAGGGAGGTACCAAAGTAATCCAGGAGTGGATCACTAGACAGCAGTCAAGAACATCCTGAAATACCTGAAAAGTACTAAGGATATGTTTCTCTTTTATGGAGGTGACAAAGAGCTTGTCGTAAATGGTTACGTTGATGCAAGCTTTGACACTGATCTGGATGACTCTAAGTCACAAATCGGATACATATTTATATTGAAGGGTGGAGCTGTCAGTTGATGTAGTTCCAAGCAGAGCGTCGTGGCGGGATCTACGTTAGAAACGGAGTACATAGCTGCTTCGGAAGCAGCAAATGAAGGAGTTTGGATGAAGGAGTTCATATCCGATCTAGGTGTAATACCTAGTGCATCGGGTCCAATGAAAATCTTTTGTGACAATACTGGAGCAATTGCCTTGGCGAAGGAATCCAGATTTCACAAGAAAACCAAACACATCAAGAGACGCTTCGATTCCATCCGCGATCAAGTTAAGGAGGGAGACATAGAGATTTGTGATACGTCCATTTTGCATCATGTTTTCTTACTGTTATTTGTAATATTTTTATCCATAATAATGCCTTTTGGAGTAATTCTAATGCCTTTCCTCATAATTTGCAAGGAACACACCAAGAGGGAGAATTCTGGCAGCTGGAAATCTGGACCTGGGAAAGCTACATCAGGCCACCTATTCTGCACAACTCCAAATGAGCTGAAACTTCACGGAGAATTTTTATGGATTATTTAATAAATATTGGAGCCAATAAACACCATAGGGGGCCCACGAGGTGGGCACAACTCACTTGGGCAAGCAAGGCCCCCCTGGCGCGCCCTGGTGGGTTGTGGCCTCCTCGGCGCACCTCCAGTGCCCATCTTCTGGTATATAAGTGGTTTTGACCTAGAAAAAAAATCAAGAGTGGACTTTTGGGACGAAGCACCGCCGCCTCGAGGCGGAACTTGGGCAGGAGCACTTTCGCCCTCTGGTGGAGCGATTCTACCGGGGGAACTTCCCTCCTGGAGGGGGAAATCATCATCATCATCATCACCAACAACTCTCCCATCTTGGGGAGGGAAAACTCCATCAACATGTTCGCCAGCACCATCTCATCTCAAACCCTAGTTCATCTCTTGTATTCAATCTTGTTACCGGAACTACAAATTGTTGCTAGGGGGTGACTAGTAGTGTTGATTACATCTTGTAGTTGATCACTATATGGTTTATTTGGTGGAAGATTATATATTCAGATCCATTATGCATATTAATATCCCTCTGATCTTGAGCATGATTATTATTTGTGATTAGTTACTTTTGTTCTTGAGGTCACGGGAGAAATCATGTTGTAAGTAATCATGTGAATTTGATATGTGTTTGATATTTTGATAGTATGTATGTTGTGATTCCCTTAGTGGTGTCATGTGAATGTCGACTACATGACACTTCACCATATTTGGGCCTAAGGGAATGCATTGTGGAGTAGCAATTAGATGGTGGGTTGCGAGGGTGACAGAAGCTTAAACCCAGTGTATGCGCTATTTTGTAAGGGACCGATTGGATCCAAAAGTTTAATGCTATGGTTATAATTTATTCTTAATACTTTTCTCGTAGTTGCGGATGCTTGCGGGAGGGTTAATCATAAATAGGAGGTTTGTTCAAGTAAGAACATCACCTAAGCACCGGTCCACCCACATATCAAATTATGAAAGTAGCGAACACAAATCAAACCAACATGATGAAAGTAACTAGACGAAATTCCCGTGTACCCTCAAGAACACTTTGCTTATTATAAGAGACCGTTTTGGCCTGTCCTTTGCCTCAAAAGGATTGGGCTACCTTGCTGCATACTTGTTAATATTATCGTTACTTGCTCGTTACAAATTATCTTACTATCAAACTACTCGCTACTTACAATTTCAGCACTTGTAGACATTACCTTACTGAAAACTACTTGTCATTTCCTTCTGCTCCTCGTTGGGTTAGACACTCTTACTTATCGAAAAGAGCTAAAATTGATCCCCTCTACTTGTGGGTCATCAAGGCAATTTTCTGGCGCCGTTGCCGGGGAGCGAAGCGCCTTTAGTAAGTGGAATTTGGTAAGGGAACATTTATATAGTGTGCTGAAATTTAATGTCACTTGTTACTATGGAAAACAATCCTTTGAGGGGTTTGTTCAGGGTATCTTCACCTTGTCCGGAACCACAATTGGCCACCCCTCAACCTACTGCACCTACTGAGAATATTGAATATGAAATACCTTCGGGTATGATAGAACAACTGCTAGCTAATCCTTATGCAGGAGATGGAAGTGAACATCCTGATACGCACTTGATATATGTGGAACAAATTTATGGATTGTTTAAGCTTGTAGGTTTACCCGGAGATGAGGTGATGAGAAAGGTTTTCCCTTTATCTTTGAAGGGAAAAGCATTGGCATGGTATAGGCTATGTGATGATATTGGATCATGGAAATCGAATCGTTTGAAATTGGAGTTCGACCAAAAAATTTATCCTATGCATCTAGTTCATCGTGATCAGAATTATATATAATTTTTTTGGCCTCGTGAAGGAGGAAGTATCGCTCTAGCTTGGGGGAGGCTTAAGTCAATGTTATATTCATGCCCCAACCATGAGCTCTCAAGAGAAATTATTATCCATAATTTTTATGCTCGGCTTTCTCGTAATGATCAAACCATGCTTGATACTTCTTGTGCTAGTTCTTTATGAATAAGACTATTGAATTCCGGTGGGATCTTTGGAAAGAATTAAACTTAACTCTGAAGATTGGGAACTCGACAAAGGTAAACAGTTAGGTATTGAACTTAAGTATGATTGCATTAAATCTTTTATGGATACCGATGCTTTTCAAAAGTTTAGCACTAAATCATTTGCTACTCATGTTGAACTCCCTATAGAGAAGTGGTTTAAATACCACCCACTTATTAAATAAGAAATTAAAGAACCAGTACCAATTAAAGAAGAAACTATACTTTATAATATTGATCCAGTTGTTCCTTCTGCTTATATAGAGAAACCACCTTTTCCTGTTAGGATAAAGGAACATGCTAAAGTTTCAACTGTGGTTAACAAAAGCTATGTTACAACACCTAAACCTGATGAACAAATTAGGGTAGAACCTAATGTTGCTATGGTTAAAGATCTCTTGGAGGAAGGTATAGATGGGCATGTTATTTACTTCTGTGCAGAAGCTGCTAGAATTGCTAAACCCGAAAAAGGGATAAAAATAGACCAGTTGTTGGCCTGCCTTTCATTTCAGTTAAAATAGGAGATCATTGTTATCATGATTTATGTGACATGGGTGCTAGTGTGAGTGCTATCCCTTACACTTTGTATCAAGAAATTAGGAAAGACATAGAACCTACAGAGTTTGAAGACATAGATGTTACTATTAAACTTGCAAATAGAGACACCATATCACCTTGTGGGTTTATTAGAGATGTTGAAGTCTTGTGTGGGAAAATAAAATACCCTACTGATTTTTTTGTTCTTGGTTCCCCACAAGATGACTTCTGTCACATTATCTTTGGTAGACCTTTCTTGAACACAGTTAATGCTAAGATTGATTGTAAGAAACAAACTGTGGGTGTTAGCTTAGGTGATGAGTCTCATGAGTTTAATTTTTCCAAGTTTAGTAGAAATCATCATGAAAAGAATTACCTAGTAAGGATGAATTAATTGGTCTTGCTTCTATTGCTGTGCCACCTACTGATCCTTTAGAACAATATTTGCTAGACCATGAGAATGATTTACATATGCATGAAAGAAATGAAATAGATAAGGTTTTCTTTGAATAATGTCCTCTACTTAAACACAATTTGCCTATTGAAACTCTAGGAGGTCCTCCTCAACCTAAAGGTGATCCTGTGTTTGAATTAAAACAATTGCCACACACTTTGAAATATGCTTATCTTGATGAAAAGAAGATATATCCTATTATTATTGGTGCTAACCTTTCAGAACATGAAGAAGAAAGATTATTGAAAGTTCTAAGGAAGCACTGGGCTGCTATTGGATATACTCTTGATGATTTAAAGGGCATTAGTCCCACTCTATGTCAGCACAAAATTAATATGGAACCTAATGCTAAACCAGTTGTTGATCACCAACGTCGGTTAAATCTGAAGATGAAAGAAGTGGTAAGAATGGAAATCTTAAAACTTCTGGAAGCATGTATAATTTATCCTATAGGTGATAGTAGATGGGTAAGTCCTGTTCATTGTGTTCCTAAGAAAGGAGGTATTACTGTTGTTCCTAATGATAAAAATGAACTCATTCCACAAAGAATTGTTACAGGCTATAGAATGGTAATTGATTTTAGAAAATTAAATAAAGCAACTAGAAAAGACCATTACCCTTTGCCTTTTATTGATCAAATGCTTGAAAGATTATCTAAGCACACACACTTTTGCTTTCTAGATGGATATTCTGGCTTTTCACAAATACTTGTTTCTCAACCTGATCAAGAAAAGACCACGTTTACTTGTCCATTTGGAATCTATGCTTATAGACGTATGCCTTTTGGTTTATGTAATGCACCTTCTACCTTTCAAAGATGTATGGTTGCTATATTCTCTGACTTCTGTGAAAAGATCGTTGAGGTTTTCATGGATGACTTTTCTGTTTATGGGAAGTCTTTTGATGATTGTTTGAGCAATCTTGAGCGAGTTTTGCGGAGATGTGAACAAACAAATCTTGTCTTGAATTGGGAGAAGTGCCACTTCATGGTTAATGAAGGCATTGTCTTGGGTCATTAAATTTCTGAAAGAGGTATTGAAGTGGACCAAGCTAAGGTTGATGCAATTGAGAAAATGCCATGTCCTAAGGACATCAAAGGTATTCGTAGTTAGGTCATGCTGGTTTCTAGAGGAGGCTTATTAAAGACTTCTCTAAAATTTCTAGGCCTCTCACTAGTATTTTGCAAAAGGATGTTCCTTTTATTTTTGATGATGATTGTTTAGAAGCCTTTGAAACACTCAAGAAAGCCTTAATATCTGCACCTATTGTTCAACCACCTGATTGGAACTTGCCTTTTGAAATTATGTGTGATGCTAGTGATTATGCTGTTAGTGCTGTTGTAGGACAAAGAGTTGATAATAAATTGAATGTTATCCATTATGCTAGTAAAACTCTAGACAGTGCTCAAAGAAATTATGCTACTACTGAAAAAGAATTCTTAGTGGTAGTGTTTGCTTGTGATAAATTTAGACCTTATATTGTTGATTCCAAAGTAACTATTCACACAGACCATGCTGTTATTAAATATCTTATGGAAAATAAAGATGCTAAACCTAGAATTATTTGTTGGGTTCTCTTGTTACAAGAATTTGATTTACATATCATTGATAGAAAAGGAGCTGAAAACCCTGTAGGTGATAATTTGTCTAGGCTTGAAAATGTGCTTGATGACCCACTTCCTATTGATGATAGTTTTCCCGATGAGCAATTATCTGCAATAAATGTTACTAATAGTACTCCTTGGTATGCTGACTATGCTAATTACATTGTTGCTAAATATTTACCGCCTAGCTTTACATACCAACAAAAGAAAAAGTTCTTCTATGATTTTAAACATTACTTTTGGGAAGACCCACATCTTTATAAAGGAGTAGATGGTATTATTAGACATTATGTACCCGAGCATGAACATGGACAAATCCTACTGAAATGTCACTCCGAGGCTTATGGAGGGCATCATGCTGGAGATAGAATTACTCACAAGGTATTGCAATCTGGATTTTATTGGCCTACTCTCTTCAAGGATGCCCGTAAGTTTGTCTCTTCTTGTGATGAATGCCAAAGAATAGGTAATATCGGTAAGCATCAAGAAATGCCTATGAATTATTCACTTGCTGTTGAACCTTTTGATGTTTGGGGATTTGATTACATGGGACATTTTCCTTCCTCTAATGGGTATACACATATTTTGGTTGATGTTGATTATGTTACTAAATGGGTAGAAGCTATTCCAACTAGTAGTGCTGATCACAACACCTTTATTAAAATGCTTAAGGAAGTTATTTTCCCAAGGTTTGGAGTCCCTAGATATTTAATGACTGATGGTGGTTCACAATTTATTCATGGTGCTTCCATAAAATGCTTGCCAAGTATGATGTTAACCATAGAATTGCATCACCCTATCATCCTCAGTCTAGTGGTCAAGTTGAACTTAACAATAGAGAAATAAAGTTAATTTTGCAAAAGACAGTCAATAGGTCTAGGAAGAATTGGTCTAAGAAATTAGATGATGCACTTTGGGCCTATAGAACGGCTTATAAAAATCCTATGGGTATGTCTCCTTATAAAATGGTTTATGGAAAAACTTGTCATTTACCTCTTGGGATAGAACATAAGGCTTATTGGGCAGTTAAAGAACTCAATTATGATTTCAAACTTGCTGGTGAAAAGAGGTTATTTGATATAAGCTCATTAGATGAATGGAAAACCCAAGCTTATGAAAATACAAAGTTGTTCAAAGAAAAGGTTAAAAGATGGCATGACAAAAGAATCCAAAAGCGCGAGTTTAAAGTTGGAGAATATGTTCTTTTGTACAACTCCCGTTTTAGATTTTTTACAGGGAAGCTCCTCTCAAAATGGGAAGGCCCCTATGTCATCGATGAGGTTTACCGGGCTGGAGCCATCAAAATAAATAATTTCGAAGGCACTAACCTGAAGGTTGTCAATGGGCAACGAATAAAGCATTATATCTCAGGTACGCCTATTAATGTTGAAAGTAATATTATCCAAACCTTGACACCGGAAGAACACATAAAAGAGTCCTTCCGGAACACTCCAGAATCGTGAAAATAAGGAGGTACGTGATACGGTAAGTAAACGGACGTCAAAAAATCTACAAAAATATTTTTTATTAGTTTTGGAATATTTTAAAATTTTGGAAATAAAGAAACTCCCAGGAAGCGTACCCTAGTGGGCACAAGACACCGGAGCGCGCCAGCCTGGCGCGCCCAGGTGGGTTGTGCCCACCTGGGACACCTCCCGTACTCCATTTTTCTATTGTATACTTGCCCTGCAAGATAAAAAAATCTATATATACTTCTCGAACCTGTTGATCACCTTATCATGGAGAGATCCTCTGTTCTCTTTTTCCTTGTTGTTTTCTGTCAGATTTCATCTACCATGACCTCTTCAAGCTCCTCCAAGGACAAGATCTCTCCTTCATCATCACCATCATCTCCTTCACCACCAAAAGGAGAATTGGGTATCGGGTATGGGCACTCCCCTTGGCTTCTGCCAAGCTTGGGGGAGGTGCCCCGCTATCGTATCATTCCACTATCTTTTTGCTTTTATTTATCTTAGTTCAATCTTTTGTTTTCAAATGAAATAATGTTTAGTTCGGTCCTTTCTTCTTTTGGGAGTTTGCTTAGTGATCTATCCTTGCAATCATGTGCAAGTTATATAATAAAGTTAGTTTTAGTTTTTGCTTTCTTTACTTTCATGTTGCAAATGAAGGAATTAAGGAAGAAAGAAAAATAGAAAGGAAATAAATAATTAAAAGATTATATACTAATCCTATGGTAGGTGATGGCACCACATAAGGAAAAGTATAGGTAGAAAATTTTATTAGAGATTGACAAACATATCATTAGTCAATGATGCAACTCATGAAAGAATTAATAAGGGAAGAGAAGATTCACATATAGATATACTATCTTATAAATCTTTTGTGATTGTGAGCCCTCATCAAATATTATATGCCAAAATTGTTGACGTTGGACAAGGAAGACAACTTAATGATTTATGTTAGTTTATATCCACATAGAAGTCATATTGTCATAGATCCTTTAACATGTGGTGCTTGCCCCTATCTTTGCTAGCCAAAAATTATGTACTAAGTAGAGATACTACTTGTGCATCCAAAAACCCTTAAACCCAAAACTTTTTCAAGAGTCCACCATACCTACCTAGGGATTGAGTAAGATCCCTCAAGTAAGTTGTCATCGGTGCAAAAAGGCAAAAAAAATTCTTCTAAAAGTGTGAGATCATTTAGTGTAAGAGAAAATTGAGCGTTGTAGGAACTTGGATGACAAAGAATAAAAGCAACAAATTGCATAATAAAGGTTGTCATCTTAGGGGGCAATACAACATGACGTTCTCTTGCACTAAGGGATTGAGCATACAAAAAAATAAGCGCATGGCAACCTCTGCTTCCCTCTGCGAAGGGCCTATCTTTTACTTTTATGCAAAGATTCAAAGTTTTTCCCTCTATTTCTTTTACTTTTCTCCTTTGGCAAACATCATGTGGTGAGGAAAGATCTAGGAACATATGTCCAGTTGAATATAGATGGCATGAGTTATTAATGTTGACATCACCCTTGAGGTGAGTATGTTGGGAGGCGAAACTATAAGCCCCTATCTTTCTATGTGTCCGGTTGAAACGTTTTGCTCATGGGTACAAGGTGAGTGTTAGCAATCATAGAAGACTATATGATGGTTGAGTATGTGGACTTGCCTAAAGGCTCCGACATGTGACTCTTCCTGAAAATATGATGAATTATAGTTGTAAAAGTTGACTGAGAACATAGTTTGTCGGGTTCTAATAGAGTTTTTGCTTTATACTTCGATTGTGTGATGAACTATTACTTATTCATGAGAAGTATATGATAAAAGTTCTATGATAAAAGTCCTATGTTTAATGTTGTTGCTGTTATAATAATCAACATGATGCTTCTATGTCCGTATTTTGTTTTTATCGACACCTCTCTCTCAAAGCTTGTGGACATGTTTTTCTATTTCGGTTTTCGCTTGAGGACAAGCGAGGTCTAAGCTTGGGGGAGTTGATACGTCCATTTTGCATCATGTTATCTTACTGTTATTTGAAATGTTTTTATCCATAATAATGCTTTTTGGAGTAATTCTAATGCCTTTTCTCTCATAATTTGCAAGGAACACACCAAGAGGGAGAATTCCGGCAGCTGGAAATCTGGACCTGGAAAAGTTACGTCAGGCCACCTATTCTGCACAACTCCAAATGAGCTGAAACTTCATGGAGAATTTTTATGGATTATTTAAGAAATATTGGAGCCAATAAACACCAGAGGGGGGCCACCAGGTGGGCACAACCCACCTGGGTGCGCCAGGACCCCCTGGCGCGCCCTGGTGGGTTGTGGCCTCCTCGGCGCACCTCCAGTGCCCATCTTCTGGTATATAAGTGGTTTTGACCTAGAACAAATAAGGAGAGGACTTTCGGGACGAAGAGCCTCCGCCTCGTGGCGGAACTTGGGCAGGAGCACTTTTGCCCTCCGGCGGAGCGATTCTGCCGGGGGAACTTCCCTCCTGGAGGGGGAAATCATCGTCATCATCATCACCAACAACTCTCCCATATTGGGGAGGGAAAGATCCATCAACATCTTCGCCAGCACCATCTCATCTCAAACCCTAGTTCATCTCTTGTATTCAATCTTGTTACCGGAACTACAGATTGTTGCTAGGGGGTGACTAGTAGTGTTGATTACATCTTGTAGTTGATCATTATATGGTTTATTTGGTGGAAGATTATATGTTTCAGATCCATTATGCATATTAATACCACTCTGATTTTGAGCATGATTATTATTTGTGAGTAGTTACTTTTGTTCTTGAGGTCACGGGAGAAATCATGTTGCAAGTAATCATGTGAATTTGATATGTGTTCGATATTTTGATAGTATGTATGTTGTGATTCCCTTAGTGGTGTCATGTGAACGTCGACTACATGTCACTTCACCATATTTGGGCCTAAGGGAATGCATTGTGGAGTAGCAATTAGATGGTGGGTTGCGAGGGTGACAGAAGCTTAAACCCCAGTTTATGCGCTATTTCGTAAGGGACCGATTGGATCCAAAAGTTTAATGCTATGGTTAGAATTTATTCTTAATACTTTTCTCATAGTTGCGGATGCTTGCGGGAGGGTTAATCATAAGTAGGAGGTTTTTTCAAGTAAGAACAATACCTAAGCACCGGTCCACCCACATATCAAATTATCAAAGTAGCAAACACAAATCAAACCAACATGATGAAAGTAACTAGATGAAATTCCCGTGTACCCTCAAGAACGATTTGCTTATTATAAGAGACCGTTTTGGCCTGTCCTTTGCCTCAAAAGGATTGGGCTACCTTTCTGCATACTTGTTACTATTATTGTTACTTGCTCGTTACAAATTATCTTACTATCCTTCTTCTCCTCATTGGGTTCGACACTCTTACTTATCGAAAAGAGCTACAATTAATCCCCTATACTTGTGGGTCATCAATTTGCAAGATACATACGGATCTGAATGTTGAAGACCCGTTGAATAAGCCTCTCTCATGAGCAAAACATGATAAGCACCAAGACTCCATGGGTGTTAGAATCATTACTATGTAATCTAGATTATTGACTCTAGTGCAAGTGGGAGATTGAAGGAAATATGCCCTAGAGGCAATAATAAAGTTGTTATTTATATTTCATTATATCATGATAAATGTTTATTATTAATGCTAGAATTGTATTAACCGGAAACTTAGTACATGTGTGAATACATAGACAAACAGAGTGTCCCTAGTATGCCTCTTCTTGACTAGCTCGTTAATCAAAGATGGTTATGTTTCCTGACCATAGACATGTGTTGTCATTTGATGAACGGGATCACATCATTAGAAAATGATGTGATGGACAAGACCCATCCGTTATCTTAGCATAATGATCATTTAGTTTTATTGCTATTGCTTTCATCATGACTTATACATATTCCTCTGACTATGAGATTATGCAACTCCTGAATACTGGAAGAACACTTTGTGTGCTATCAAATGTCAGAACGTAACTGGGTGATTATAAAGATGCTCTACAGGTGTCTCCGAAGGTGTTTGTTGAGTTGGCATAGATCAAGATTAGGATTTGTCACTCCGTGTATCGGAGAGGTATCTTTGGGCCCTCTCGATAATGCACATCACTATAAGCCTTGGAAGCAAAGTGACTAATGAGTTAGTTGTTGGATGATGCATTACAAAATGAGTAAAGAGACTTGCCGGTAACGAGATTGAACTAGGTATGAGGATACCAACGATCGAATCTCGCAAGTAACATACATATGACAAAGGGAATTACGTATGTTGTCATAAGGTTCGACCGATAAAGATCTTCATATAATATGTAGGAGCCAATATGGGCATCCAGGTTCTGCTATTGGTTATTGACCGAAGAAGTGTCTCGGCCATGTTTACATAGTTCTCGAACCCGTAGGGTCCGCACGCTTAAACGTTCGTTGGCGATATAGTACTATATGATTTATGTATGTTGGTAACCGAATGTTGTTCGGAATCCCGGATGTGATCATGAACATGACGAGGAGCTCCGGAATGGTCCGGAGGCAAAGATTAATAGATGGAATAATAGTTTTTGGTCTCCGTAAGGGTTCCGGAGTTCACCGGAAGGGGTTCCGGATGTTTCCCGAAATGATTGGGTATAAGAACACTATTTAGGCCAAAGGGGAAAGCCCACAAGGTTTTTGGAAAGCGCAAAAGGAAGTTTTGCAGAGTCTAGGGGCCAAACACCAAGGTCCCTGGCATCTGGGTCGAGACGCCGGGAACCCTGGCGTCTGGCTGTGGAATCTAAGAAGGACTATTGCCTTTCGGGTGAAACCGACTTTGTGGAGGCTTTTACTCCATGTTTCGACCCCAAGGCTCAACATATAAATAGAGGGGCAGTGCTAGCACCAAAGACACATCAAGAATCACCAAGCCGTATGCCGTCAACCCCATCCCCTCTAGTTTATTCTCCTTCATAGTTTCCGTTGTGCTTGGTGAAGCCCTGCAGAGATTGTTCTTCACCAACACCGTCACCATGCCGTCATGCTGCCGGAACTCATCTACTACTTCGCCCATCTTGCTGGATCAAGAAGGAGAGGACGTCATTGAGTTGAGCGTGTGCTGAATGCGGAGGTGCCGTACGTTAGGTACTTGATCGGGACAGATCGTGAAGGTGCACGACTACATCAACCACGTTGATAAACGCTTCTGCTTTGCGATATTCAAGCGTATGAAGATGCTCGCCCCTCTCGTTGCTATGCATCTCCTAGATAGATCTTGCGCGAGTGTAGGAATTTTTTGAAATTGCATGCTTCGTTCCCAACAATATGGTGAAGACGTGATGAGATATATATTTTTGTATGAGATGATCATGTTTTGTAAAAGTTATCGGCAACTGGCAGGAGCCTTATGGTTGTCCCTTTATTGTATGAAATGCAATCACCATGAAATTGCTTTACTTTATCACTAAGTGGTAGCGGTAGTCATAGAGGCAATAGTTGGTGAGACGACAAGGACGCTACAATCAAGGTGTCAAGCCGGTGAAGATGGAGATCATGGCGGTGCTTTGGAGTTGGAGATCAAATGCTGTAACACCCCGGATGTAACTTTCCATATTTGTAACTCCGACTCTTTCCATTTCCGGCTATGTGTTATGATATTTCCTTCATGTTTGGTGTGGTGTCTTCGTTTTTCATTTTGTTCTTGTCATGCATTTCATATCATGCCATCATGTGCATCTCATTTGCATTCATGTTTGTCTCATGCATCCGGTCTTTTTCCATGTTGTCCGTTTCACAATCTGGCACTCCCACATGCACCCATTGCACCCCTCTAATATCGTTTCGTGAGCGGGAGAAAAATGTTCTTGGAATGGGTCGAGATTTGTCGAGTGGCCTTGGTACATCACCGGTAGGCCACTTGTCAAATTTCGTTCTATTTCGAGGTCGTTTGAGGCCCCAACGGTTAACCAGGTAACCGCAAAGCCCCTCTCTTGTTGCAGCCCAACACCCCTCCAAAACAGCCCACTAGGCCAGCTAAACCCCCTCCATGCTCTCCGTTGTTGGATCACGATCGTGTGGGCGAAAACCACACCTCATTTGGACACTCCTAGCTCCTCCTACCTATATATATGGGTCTTCCCCCGAAATTCTCGCAGATGAAACCCTAAAATCGCTCCCTTGCACCGTCGGACACGTCCGACCCTCGCCGGACGAAACCCGCCACCGCCCGCAGCCTCTCTCCACGCGCCACGTGGCCCATCTCCACCGTGCGTAACTGCCCGCCCGCTTGGCCCAGGCGCGCCCCCCGCAAGCCCATCGGCCGCTGCCGCCCGGGTCGCGCATCCGCCGCCCGTCTCCACCCGTCTCCGCCACGACAGCCGTCGCCGACCACCACCACGCCGCCCTTCGCCGCCTTGCGCTGCCACCACCGCGCCGTCCCATGCCGTGTTTCATCGCCACCCGACTCCTCCCGCCGCCGCCGCCCCGAGTCTTCCCCGGTGCCGCCCCACGCCGTCGTCCCCGCCCCCGCCGACGTCCTCTCCGGCGACCACCGCGCTCCGGTGAGCTTCTTCGACCTCCGGCCGCCCTTTCCTCCACTGTTCCGACGAGTTTTTCCAGCGTTCCTCGACATCCATGCAAACCCTAGATCTGGAAAAGGTTGCTCTCTTTTTCCTAAGTCCCTAGAATACAATATTTTCATGCTTTGCTCAACATACTATATCTCCGTGCTCGGTGCTCCGATTCATGCATATGATATATGCAAATGTTCATCTTGTGTTGCTCTTCATGTTAGTGGCATTTGCATGCATGTTACTGTCCATTTTGATGCCACTATCATCATTGCAAAAGTGCTATATGATGTTGTCTGCTAGAATTTAACAGAACTTGAGGATTTGTCATTTTCGTTGCGTTTTGTGTGTGCATCCTATGAGTATGATGTCTACATGTTTTATGATCTCCATCATGCCATATTTACAGGGGTGCAAGTATTGTATCTTTGGGATCTATGTGGTGACTAGCACAAGCATGCAAAGTAGGCTTCATAATGCAAGTAAACTTGTTGCTACCTTGAGATCCATGCACATTTTGAGGTAGTTCAGTAAGAGTGTTTTCAAGATTTGATATTTCTCTACCTATTCATGCCTCTGGTTGTAATTATGGAGTAGTGTATCATGTCATTAGCGTGCTCTACTTTTGCTAAATATTGTTCCTGGCGGATTGTTAACATGATGATCAGTTTTGCGATGTGTGTTGCTAGTGATACATGTACCCTATGAACTTGCTCTTGCCATGTTTAGCTTAACACATATGCCTACTTCATGTTGGTTACCTTGTTATGCCATGAAATTCTTTGTGGTGAGTGGCATGAGGTTGCAAAGTTGCTATCATGAATCTGTTTATGCCATGTCATGTTTTTCTACTAAGTCTGAAACTGTTCATATAACTTGCCATGTTTGCATGGGTTCCACATCATTTTCCATGCATCTTTGATTAAAGATCAGTAAGAGAGTTTTGTTCTATGTCTTTAGTACTAGCATGCTATGCCTTTGTTTGACATGATATGTTCCTGTAGAATGTTGTTTGCTAGCTCTAAACATTGCTATATGATGTTGTTTTGTCATGCTTAGTATTTTCTCTAAGTCTGTGAAGCTGATATCATTTGCATTTTTGCCATGCTATTTTGAGCTTGTTGTAGTGAGAACTAGCAGGAGCTTAGTGTTCATGATTTGTAGAGATTCATGTGTACTTTAATGCCACATGCTTTGTTGCTATGTTAGAGTGTTGTAGCATAGTTTATTGTTGCATTCTAACTTCTATGATGCTGTTAATCGCAGATTTGTGTCATTCTTGTTTTGCTTGTCATTTGCAAACCGTGCATCCGTTTTCGATGATCCTTATATCGATTTTGACCGAAATCACCTCATCTTTCAAGCGGCATACTTTTTTTTGACAAGTTGATGCCTTGATCACCCTTTCCCTTCCGGAGTACCCATATGCATTGCCTATCACATCTTGCATTCCATGCCATGTATTGCATCATGTTGATTGTGCATTGCACCATGATTCATTGGTGTTCCGTTTCTTGTGTTATTGCTTTGGGTGGAGCCGGGAGACGAGTTTGTGAATGAGGAACCTGTTGAGTAGGCTAACGAGGATCAAGCTTTCGACAACTTTGAGAACATTGCAGGCACGATGACCACTACCCTCGATATCACTTGTATCTTTGCTTGCTAGTTGTTCGTTCTATTGCTATGTCGCGCTACCTACCACATGTTTATCATGCCTCCCATATTTCCATGACAAGCCTCTAACCCACCTTCCTAGGAAACCATTGTTTGGCTATGTTACCGCTTTGCTCAGCCCCTCTTATAGCGTTCCTAGTTGCAGGTGCCTTGTAGGTTGTTCCATGTTGGAACATGTATATGTTGGGATATCACATTATCTCTTATTTTAATTAATGCATCTATATACTTGGTAAAGGGTGCAAGGCTCGGCCTTATGCCTGGTGTTTTGTTCCACTCTTGCCGCCTTACTTTCCCTCATACCGGTGTTATGTTCCTTGATTTTGCGTTCCTTATGCGGTTGGGGTTATGGGCCCCCCTTGAAAGTCCGCCTTGAATAAAACTCCTCTAGCAAGGCCCAACCTTGGTTTTACATTTGCCAACCTAAGCCTTTTCCCTTGGGTTCTGCAGACCCGAGGGTCATCTTTATTTTACACCCTCGGGCGATGTCCGGCGCCCCCTGGGCAACCAGGGTCTATGCCAACCCGACGTCTGGCCCATCCGGTGTGCCCTGAGAACGGGATATGTGCAGCTCCTATCGGGATTTGTTGGCACATTCGGGCGGTCTTGCTGGTCTTGTTTTACCATTGTCGAAATGTCTTGTAATCGGGATTCCGAGACTGATCGAGTCTTTTCGGGAGAAGGAATATCCTTTGTTGATCGTGAGAGCTTGTAATGGGATAAGTTGGGACACCCCTGCAGGGTATAAACTTTCGAGAGACGTGCCCGCGGTTATGTGGCAGATGGGAATTTGTTAATATCCGGTTGTAGAGAACTTGACACTTGATTTAATTAAAATGAATCAACCATGTGTGTAGCCATGATGGTCTCTTTTCGGCGGAGTCCGGGAAGTGAACATGGTTTGGGTTATGTTTGAACGTAAGTAGTTTCAGGATCACTTCTTGATCACTCCTAGCTTCACGACCGTTGCGTAGATTCTCATCTTACTTTTATTTGTGTATGTTAGCCACCATATTTGCTTAGCGCTTGCTACAGCTCCACCTCCCTACCCATAAGCTTAAATAGTCTTAATCTCGCGGGTGTGAGATTGTTGAGTCCTCATGACTCACAGATACTTCCAAAATAGTTGCAGGTGCCGATGATTCCAGTGCAGGTGATGCTACCGAACTCAAGTGGGATTTCAACGAGGACCTGGGTCGTTACTATGTGTCGTTTCCTGATGATCGGAAGTGGAGCCCAGTTGGGACGATCGGGGATCTAGCATTTGGGTTTATCTTCCTTTTCATTTGGATTTGACCGTAGTCAGTCTATGTGTGTATTTTGGTTGATGTATGAATTATTTATGTATTGTGTGACATGGCGAGTGTAAGCCAACTCTATTTATCCCTATCTTGTTCATTACATGGGATGTTTGTGAAGATAACCCTTCTTGCGATAAAACCACTATGCGGTTATGCCTCTAAGTCGTGCCTCGACACGTGGGAGCTATATCCGCAACTTGGGCGTTTCAAGTTGGTAATCAGAGCCATCCCCGACTTAGGAGCCCCCTACTTGATCGAAGCACTGACGTTGTTGAGTCTATAACAAAAATGTTTTGAGTCTTAGTATTATATATACCAGAGAGTAGGATTATTTTTACTCCTGAGTCCCTTTGTCGCTTTGGTGAGGCCTCCTGACGTAGATGTTTTGTCTTTCCTCTCCTCAAATTTCACGATTTTTTTAGGATCACACGGGTATCTTGGAATCGTTCCGATATTCTTGTGATGAGAACATTGTTCTTGGTGCCTCCTAACATTTAGGGTTTGTGGCAGTGTCCCAGGGAGTTGAGCTCCGAGGTGTTGTCGTCACAATTTTATCGTTGCAGTTCTGGAATACCTCAGTTCGCCGACATCGAAAATCTCTTTTATGCAGTTATTGGTGAGATAACCTCGACGCCACCCAGTACTGGGGCGGGAGTTCGGGAGTATTGCCATAACTCGTATAACATATGCTTTTCGAAGGTTGAGGTACACGATTTCTGAAGGTTTCTTGGTTATGTGTTGACGGATGGATACGGTTGGAGCGTAGGGCTTGTTAGTTGTGTGATATATATTGTGCCTCCCTGTATCCCCAACACCAGATTGCATAACCAGAAAGTTTTGGGAGTTTATATGTGGGAATTCAAGTAGCTCTAGTTATTCTTCCCGTAGATATTTGGTCTGTGATTGGGTAATCCTTACCACTTATTTGTTCCAATCGTACCTTGTTGTTTCTTTCATCAACCTTATCTAAGTGGCTTCTCAACTTAATGGACGTGTGATGTTAACTTTGGAATTCATTCGTTCGATCCTTTTTCGAATGTTTATTGTGAAGACTATATGTTGCAATTTCTATCCGTTGATTCAGCTTGAATATCTGTCTATCAAGATTCTAACGGATGTCACCCTCTTCAGGATGGCTCCTCCAAT
Source organism: Triticum aestivum (assembly GCF_018294505.1). Classification (NCBI taxonomy): domain Eukaryota; kingdom Viridiplantae; phylum Streptophyta; class Magnoliopsida; order Poales; family Poaceae; genus Triticum; species Triticum aestivum. Next base: position 506,337,075 of record NC_057812.1, on the reverse strand, counting down.
GCATCTGAATCCGGAACGCAATGATGGGAGTCAGGCGAACCCTCCACCTCCGGAGGCATGGCAAGCTGTCATGACAGCCACAAACGCCAACACCCACATGCTTTTGCAACTCTTGCAAGAGCGCAACCAGGGCCAAGGCAACCAAGGAAATCAAGGTCAAGGGCAATTCAACAATCAACCTTAGTTTGCTACCCTCAACCAGTTCCTTGCAAATCAGCCGAAGTCTTTCAGCAACTGTATCGAGGCCACAAACGCCAATGATCGGATTGTGGACAGCTGCAAGCATTTTGAATGTAGCAATGTAAAGCCTGAGGACTTTGTCAAGTTCGCTTCATTTCATCTCAAGGACCAAGCTGCTGATTGGTATCAACAATACAAAGATTCCAGAGGAGGTCGTGTGATTACCTGGGATGATTTCTCCCGAGGCTTCAAAGCTCATCATATTCCAACAAGTGTTGCTGAGAGCAAGCGTGAGGAGTTCCGCAATCTCAAGCAAGGAAGCATGTCCGTGTACCAATACAACATCCAGTTTCAGAAACTTACTCGCTTCGCAAGTGTAACACCCCGGATATGACTTTCCCAATATGTATTCCAACTCTTGTTGTTTCTGGCGTTAAGTTATTTTATTTTCTCGGGTTCGGGTCTTTGTCTCCGTGTGTTTTTATCGTTGTCATGCATCTCATATCATGTCATCATGTGCATTGCATTTGCATACGTGTTCATCTCATGCATTTGAGCATTTTCCCCGTTGTCCGTTTTGCGTTCCGGCGCTTCGTTCTCCTCTGGTGGTCATTTCTAGCCTTCTTTCATGTGTGGGGATTAAACATTTCCGGATTGGACCGAGACTTGCCAAGCGGCCTTGGTTTACTACCGGTAGACCGCCTGTCAAGTTTCATACCATTTGGACTTCGTTTGATACCCCAACGGTTAACCGAGGGACCGAAAAGGCCTCGTGTGTGTTGCAGCCCAACACCCCTCCAATTTGGCCCAAAACCCACCAAAACCCTCTCCATCATCTAGAGCGTTCGATGACGATCGCGTGGCCGAAAACCGCACCTCATTTGGACTCTCCTAGCTCCCTCTATGCCTATATATACCCCTCCCCCATTCCAAATCCGGATCTCCCCTGTCCAAACCCTAAAAAAAATCCGTCTCCGCCGCCATCGGACATGTACGGACGGAGCCGGACGCGTCCGCCCGCCGCCGCCGACCTACCAGCAGCTGCCACGTGTCCCCGAGGGGACCGCTTCGCCGCCCGCAGCCGCCGGCCCGGGAGGGCCCGAGGCTGGCCCTCTCCTCCGTCCCGACCGGGCCCGAGCCCCCCTCGCACGCGTCGCGTCTTCTCCGCGGCCGAGCCGCCTCACCCGGCCGGCGCCGCCGCCCGCCATTGACGGCCGCCGCCGGATCCACTACTCCGGCGCCCGACGCCGTCCGAGCCCGCCGCGCCCCGGCGCCCCTCGCCACCGGCCGCCGCCTCCCGGCCGCTCCGCCGCCAAGCCGCCTCCTCCACGCCGGCGAACCGCCCCGGCCGGCCCCTTCCATCTCCGGCGAGCTCCTTCCCCGACGACTCCGGCGATCTATAGTACCCCGGCGAACCTCGTAATCTGCGCCGTCCGGATCTGGATCTGAGATCCCGTTTGGGTTGACTTTCTCCCGAAACCCTAGTTCATATGCTCCTGTTCATCGCATCGTAACTTTGCATCCGTTACTCTGTTTTGGGCATATAGCATATCAAAATGTTCACCCCAGAGAGCACATCATTTCATTCCATTGCATCATTTTCATTTGAGTTCATCTTGATGCCCGAAATGCTGTTAGAAGAGGGCTACTTGAGATAATTGTCAGATCTGCTGCTCCATTTAGATATTTGTCATTTTTGACATGATTATTGTGTGCATGATATGCCCATGAGCTCTACATATGTTTTGTTAAGGGTTTTTCCATCTTTCCAGAGGTGCAACCCATGTATTTTTGTGATGAGTGTGGTGACTAGCACGAGCTTGCAAAGTGAGGCTCTTGTTAATGCTGATTTCAGGGACTTAGCATTTCCACTAAGTCCTTGAGCTGTTTATCTCATGATGCCATATGTTCATGTTGTTTCATAGTGATCCGTGCCTCTTTTGAGGATGATCAGTAAGGATGTTTTGTTAATCTTGTAGTGCTCTATCCATCCCTGTATTTGTTTGCAATTATGGAGCACCCTAGCTTGAGTCAATCGAGCTCTACTTTTGCTACTTTGTGAATCTGGGCAGATTGTCTACTTGTTAGCGATTTTGCCGATGATGGTGTAGTTGATCCGTGCATGCTATGCTATTGTTCTTACCATGTCTAGCTTGCATTTTGTGTATTCTTGATGGGTGTATGCTTAGATTGTCATGACTTGCTCTGTAGTGAGTGCATCGAGCTCGTAAACATGCCTACTTGATATCTGTTTCAGCATGCTCCAGTTTTTCACTAAGTCTGAGAACTGATTATGTTTTTGCCATGTTCACATGCTTGCAATTGCATTTTATGATCCCTTTTGGCTCAAGGTAAGTAAAGGACTTTTGTTAAGCTCTTTGAGTAGATCCATGCCATGCTTTACTTTGCCATGTTCAGGTCCTGTAGTATGTAGTTTTGTTGCTCCAAAGAGTGCTATCTGATCTGATATTCCAGACAAGTGTTAATTTCACTAAGTCTGAAATCTGTTTGCCATATGCATTTTTGCCATGTTTGTTTGAACCTGTTAATGGATGATTTGGCCGTAGCTTAGTACTACAGTTTTGTTAAGCATCTTGAATACATCCCTGCCATGTATTTTTATGCCATGTTTTGAGTGTTGTAGCTTGTTCATCTTGTTGCATTTAGATGGCTACTTGCTGTAAATCGCAGAACATGGTCATATTTGAATCGCTTGCCATTTCAAAACCGTAACTCCGATTCCGATGTTCTTTATATCGTTTTCAAGCGATTTCATCTCATCTTTCCAGTGGCACACTTGGATTCCCAAGTTGAGGCCAGGGTCATGCGTTCCCTGTCACATCTTGCATATGCATCCCACATAGCATACCATCTTTGCATCATATTGTTTGAGCTTTGCACGTGGTTGGTTGTGTTCCGTTTGCTTGTTTGTCTTGTTTGGGTAGAGACAGGAGACGAGTTTGCTAACGAGGAGCCCGTTGAGTTTGCTTTCGAGGATCCAGTCAACTCTAACCACTTTGCAGGCAAGATGATCATACCCTCGAAATCACTACTATCTTTGCTATGCTAGATTGCTCGCTCTTTTGCTATGCCAATGCTACGATGCCTACCACTTGCTTTCAAGCCTCCCAAATTGCTATGTCAAACCTCTAACCCACCATGTCCTAGCAAACCGTTGATTGGCTATGTTACCGCTTTGCTCAGCCCCTCTTATAGCGTTGCTAGTTGCAGGTGAAGATTGGAGGCCGTTCCTTGTTGGAACATTTATTTACTCGTTGGGATATCATTATATTGCCATGTTATCTTAATGCATCTATATACTTGGTGAAGGGTGGAAGGCTCTGCCTCTCGCCTAGTGTTTTGTTCCACTCTTGCCGCCCTAGTTTCTGTCATATCAGTGTTATGTTCCCGGATTTTGCGTTCCTTACGCGGTTGGGTTATAATGGGAACCCCCTTGATAGTTCGCCTTGATTAAAGCTTTTCCAGCAATGCCCAACCTTGGTTTTACCATTTGCCACCTATCCTCTTTTTCCCTTGGGTTTCCAAAGCCCGAGGGTCATCTTATTTTAGCCCCCCGGGCCAGTGCTCCTCTGAGTGTTGGTCCAACCGAGCGATGTCCGGGGCTACCAGGGGCAACTCTGGGCTGGCCTACCCGGCGTCTGGCTCATCTGAGTGTGCCCTGAGAACGAGTTATGTGCAACTCCTATCGGGATTTGTCAGCACATTCGGGCGGTGTTACTAGTCTTGTTTTAACCTGTCGAAGTGTCTTGAAGAACCGAGATACCGAGTTTGATTGGAACGTCTCGGGAGGAGGTCTATTCCTTTGTTGACCGTGAGAGCTTGTCATGGGCTAAGTTGGGACTCCCCTGCAGGGATTTGAACTTTCGAAAGCCATGCCCGCAGTTATGGGCAGATGGGAATTTGTTAATGTCCGGTTGTAGGTAACTTGAACCTTAACTTAATTAAAATGAATCGACCGTGTGAGTTACCGTGATGGCCTCTTCTCGGCGGAGTCCGGGAGGTGGACACGGTGTTGGAGTAATGCTTACGCAGGTTGCTCTCTAGTTTCTCGCTCGCGCCTTGCCTCCTCTTCTCGCTCTCTTTTGCGAACAGGATAGCCACCATATTTGCTAGTCGCCTGCTGCAGCTCCACATATTTACCTTGCCTTACCTATAAGCTTAAATAGTCTTGATCGCGAGGGTGCGAGATTGCTGAGTCCCTGTGGCTCACAGATTACTATTACCCCAGATGCAGGGCCTGATGTTTCCGCTCTAGATGACGCGCTCGAGCTCAAGTGGGAGTTTGACGAGGACTCTCAATGATACTATGTTTCCTTTCCTGAGGATCAGTAGTGGTGCCCTATTGGGGGTGATCGGGACTGTGTCGCATGTTGGGTTATCTTTTATTTTGGCGCCGTAGTCGGGCCATGAGTGTTTGGATGATGTAATGCTATTTTATGTAGTTGATTGACGTGGCGAGTGTAAGCCAACTATGTTATCTCCCCTTTTATTATCTATATTACATTAGATGTTGTGAAGATTGCCTAACTTGCGATATATGCCTTCAATGCAATTATGCCTCTAAGTCGTGCCTCGACACGTGGGAGATATAGTCGCATCGAGGGTGTTACAGCAAGGCAGGATGTTGCTGATGAAAAGAGCATGATCTATCACTTCAGAGGTGGCCTCAAAGAAGATCTGCAGTTACCTCTCATTCTTGTTGAGCCGACTAAGTTTGATCAATCCTATAACATGGCCCTCAAGCAAGAAGGTGCTCAGCTCAAGTGTGAGGCCTCAAAGAAGAGAATCAGGGACGCAATTTAGTCTTCTTCTTCTTCCTCACAAGTGGCAGCTAAGCAATAGAAGTTCTGGTTTCCTCCTCCACCGTTTTGTTAGCCCTACGAGCAGAAGAACAAAGGTGGCCATCGATCTTCCCACCCACCCAACCCAGGCTATCAGAACAAGTCTCAGACTCAAGCTCCAAGGTCAAGTGCTCCTTATCATCGTCCGCTCTCAGAGGTGACTTGCAACAAGTGTCAGCAGAAAGGCCAGTATGCAAACAAGTGCTTCAACCAAATGCGCCTTCCGCCTCCTCCTCCTCTTCCTCCTGTGAGGTCTTCAAGCAATGCATTTGTCAAGCATAATCCCAAGTCTTCAAGAGTGAACTTGATGAATTTAGTTCAAGCAGAGGATTCTTCAGAAGTGATCATGGGTAATCTCCAACTTAATGATATTCCTGCAAAAGTTTTATTCGATACTGGTGCATCACATAGTTTCATCTCAAGACCTTTTGCATCAAAGCATGAGTTGGTTCTCCAAGAGTTGCCTAGACCATTATTAGTTGTCTCTCCGGGTAAATTCATGAATGCAAGTTCCATGGTTCGGGATGTTTCTATCAAGATGGGCAACTATACATTTCTGTCTTCTCCAATTGTTCTTGGTGACTCAGATATTGATCTAATTCTCGGCATGGACTAGCTTTCTAAGCACAAGGCTCGGCTTGTTTGTGCTACCAGGGAGATTCAATTGACACACCCTTTCTGAGGATGTGATCATCTATGCCGCTCGAGATGAAACCATTCGACTGTTTTCTCTCAATGAAAAGGGCGAGTTAGATGCAATTTCTCAGATTCCAGGCGTTTGTGAGTACTAAGACATCTTTCCAGAAGAGCTTCTGGGAATGCCTCCTCACTGGCCAGTTGAATTCGTTATCGATCTTGAGCCTGGTACGGAACTCGTTTGCAAGCGTCCATACAAGCTTGGACCAGAGGAGTTGAAGGAATTGAAGAAACAGATTGATGAACAAGAGCGTCTGGGTTTGATCAGACTGAGTTCATCACCGTGGGGTTGTGGTGTTCTTTTTGTCTAGAAGAAGGATGGCACGGACCGACTTTGTGTTGACTACCGTCCATTGTCATTGCAGATGCTTTGAGCAGGAAGGCTTACTGCAACAGCTTAATTCTCAAGCCATTCCAACCGGATCTTTGTGAAGCCTTCCGCAAACTCAATCTCCAAGTTGTTCCTGAAGGTTTTCTTGCCAACCTTCAAGTCACTCCGACTTTGGAAGATCAAATTCGTGAGGCACAACTCCTTGATACCATGGTGAAGAAGGTGAAATGCGGTATTGCCAAGGGCTTATCCAAATACAAGTGCTATCGCATTGATGACAAAGACACGTTACTCTTCGAGGACATGATTGTGGTTCCTAAAGGTGATCTACGGAAGGTCATAATGAATGAAGCGCACAATTCCCTTTTGTCCATTCATCCTGGAAGTTCGAAGATGTACCATGACCTCAAGAAGTCTTATTGGTGGACTCGAATGAAGCGAGAGATTGCTCAATTCATGAATGAATGTGATGTCTGCCGAAGGGTGAAAGCAGAACACCAACGACCAGCTGGTCTCCTCCAACCTCTTGCTATTCCAGAATGGAAGTTTGATCATATCAAAATGGACTTCGTGGCTGGATTTCCTAAGTCCAAGCGTGGGAATGACGCTATCTTCGTTGTCATTGACAAACTTACAAAAGTGGCTCATTTCCTTCCAATCAAAGAATCTATCATGGCAGCTCAGTTGGTAGAGCTATACACCTCCAGAATTGTCTCCTTGCACGGTATTCCACAATTGATCTCTTCAGACCGCGGAAGCATTTTCACTTCTAAGTTCTGGGACTCCTTCCAGAAGGCCATGGGCACCGACATTCTCTTCAGCACAGTTTTCCATCCTCAAACAAGAGGGCAAGTCGAGCAAATCAATCAAATCCTCGAAGACATGCTCAGGGATTGTTTCATCTCTTTCGGTATGAAGTGGGAATATTGTCTTACATATGTCGAGTTCTCCTACAACAACGACTTCCAAGAAACTTTGGGCAAGGCCCCATTCAAAATTCTTTATGGCAAAAAGTGTCGTACTCCTCTCAATTGGTCAGAGACTGGTGAATGCCAACTTCTTGGCAACGACTTAATCACAGAAGCTGAAGAAATGTGTAAAGTCATCCGTGAAAATCTGAAAGCTGCGCAATCCCGCCAGAAGAGTTACTATGATAGCAAGCACCGTGACTTGGCTTTCGAGATTGGAGACCATGTCTACCTCTGCGTCTCTCCAATGAAAGGCACTCGTCGCTTCGGTATCAAAGGGAAGCTTGCCCCAAGATACATGGGTCCTTTCAAGATCATTGGCAAAAGAAGTGACCTCGCCTATCAACTTGTGCTTCCGTCCAACTTCGCAAATGTGCAAGATGTGTTTCACGTGTCACAGCTTTGCAAGTGCTTCAAGACCCCCGAGCGCACTATCAACTTCGAAGAGATTGATCTCCAAGAAGATTTGTCTTATCATGAGATTCCCGTTGTTATTCTTGAAGAAACTGAGCGCAAGACTCGCAACAAGGTAATCAATTTCCTGAAAGTGAAGTGGTCACACCATTCCAACCGAGAAGCCACCTGGGAGCGCGAGTATCACCTCCGTTCCGAATATCTGGAGTTCTTTCAGTCCTAGATCACGGGATGAGATCCTCTTGTAGTGGTGGAGTGTTGTAACACCCCGGATGTAACTTTCCATATTTGTAACTCTAACTCTTTCCATTTCTGGCTATGTGTTATGATACTTCCTTCCTGTTTGGGGTGGTGTCTTTGTTTTGCATTTTGTTCTTGTCATGCATTTCATATCATGCCATCATGTGCATCTCATTTGCATTCATGTTCGTCTCATGCATCTGGTCTTTTTCCCCGTTGTCTGTTTCGCAATCCGGCGCTCCCACATGCACCCGTTGCACCCCTCTAATCTTGTTTCATGATCAGGATAAAAATGTTCTCGGAATGGATCGAGATTTGTCAAGTGGCCTTGGTACATCATCGGTAGGCCGCCTGTCAAATTTCGTTCCATTTGGAGGTCGTTTGATGCCCCAACGGCTAACCGGGTAACCGCAAAGCCCCTCTCTTGTTGCAGCCCAACACCTCTCCAAAACAGCCCACTAGCCCAGCTAAAGACCCTCCATGCTCTCTGTCGTTGGATCACGATCGTGTTGGCGAAAACCGCACCTCATTTGGACACTCCTAGCTCCGCTTACCTATATATATGCACCCCTTGAAATTCTCGTAGATGAAACCCTAAAATTGCTCCCTTGCGCCATTGGACATGTCCGACCATTGCCGGATGAAACCCGCCGCCGCCCGCAGCCTCTCTCCGCGCGCCACGTGGCCCGTCTCCAACGCACGCCGCCGTCGGCCCGCTCGGCCCAGGCGGGGGCCCCGCGAGCCCATCCGCCGCTGCCGCCCGGGTCGCACATCCGCCACCCGTCTCCGCCACGACAGCCGCCGCCAACCACCACCGCACCGACCTTCACCGCCTTGTGCCACCACCACCGTGCCGTTTCGCGCCGCGGTCCGCCGCCGCTGCCCCGAGTCTTCCCCGGCGCCGCCCCGTGCCGTCGTTCCCATCCCCGCCGAGCACCTCTCCGGTGACCACCGCGCTCCAGCGAGCTTCTCCGACCTCCGGCCGCCCTTTCCTCCACTCTTTTGGCGAGTTCTTCTGGTGTTCCTCGACATCCGTGCAAACTCTAGATCTAGAAAAGGCTACTCTCTTTTTCCTAAGTCCCTGGAATCCAATATTTTCATGCCTTGTTCAACATACTATATCTCCGTGCTCGGTGCTCCGATTCATGCATATGATATATGAAAATGTTCGTCTCGTGTTGCTCTTCATGTTAGTGGCATTTGCATGCATGGTACTATTCATTTTGATGCCATTATCATCGTTGCAAAAGTGCTATATGACGTTGTCAGCTGGAATTTAACAGAACATGAGGTTTTGTCATTTTTGTTGCATTTTGTGTGTGCATCCTATGAGCATGGTGTCTATATGTTTTATGATCTCCATCATGCCATATTTATAGGGGTGCAAGTATTGTATTTTCGTCGCATTTTGCTAAGTCCTTTTCCTATTACATTTTGATGCCATGTAAACTTGTTGCTACCATGAGATCCATGCACATTTTGAGGTAGTTCAGTAAGAGTGTTTTGAATATGTGATATTGCTCTATGCATTAATGCCTCTGGTTGTAATTATGGAGTAGTGTATCATGTCATTACCATGCTCTACTGTTGCTAAATATTGTTCCTGGCAGATTGTTAACATGATGATCAGTTTTTCCATGTGTGTTGCTAGTGATACATGTACCCTATGAACTTGATCTTGCTATGTTTAGCTAAACATATATGCCTACTTCATGTTGGTTACCTTGTTATGCCATGAAATGCTTTGTGGTGAGTGGTATGAGCTTGCAAAGTTGCTATCATGAATCAGTTTATGCCATGTCATGTTTTTCTACTAAGTCTGAAACTGTTCATATAACTTGCCATGTTTGCATGGGTTCCACATCATTTTCCATGCATCTTTGGTTATAGATAAGTAAGAGAGTTGTGTTCTATGTCTTTAGTACTAGCATTCCATGCCTTTTTTGCCATGATATGTTCCTGTAGCATGTTGTTTGCTAGCTCTAAACATTGCTATATGATGTTGTTTTGTCACGCTTAGTATTTTTTCTAAGTCTATGAAGCTGATATCATTTGCATTTTTGCCATGCTATTTTGAGCTTGTTCTAGTGAAAACTAACAGTAGCTTACTATTCATGATTTGTAGAGCTTCATGTGTACTTTAATGCCATATGCTTTGTTGCTATGTTAGAGTGTTGTAGCATAGTTTCTTGTTGCAATCTAAGTGCCATGATGCTGTTAATCGCAGATTTGTGTCATTCTTGTTTTGCTTGTCATTTACAAACCGTGCATCCATTTTCGATGATCCTTATATCGATTTCGACCGAAATCACCTCATCTTTCCAGCGGATTACTTGTTTTGACAAGTTGATGCCTTGATCATCCTTTCCCTTCTGGAGTACCCATATGCATTGCAGATCACATCTTGCATTCCATGCCATGTATTGCATCATGTTGCTTGTGCATTGCACCGTGATTCATTGTTGTTCTGTTGCTTGTGTTCTTGCTTTGGGTAGAGCCAGGAGACGAGTTTGTGAACTAGGAACCTGTTGAGTATGCTAACGAGGATCAAGCTTTCGACAACTTTGAGAACATTGCAGGCAAGATGACCACTACCCTCGATATCACTTCTATCTTTGCTTGCTAGTTGTTCGTTCTATCGCTATGTCACGCTACCTACCACTTGTTTATCATGCCTCCCATATTTCCATGATAAGCCTATAACCCACCTTCCTAGGAAACCATTGTTTGGCTATGTTACCACTTTGCTCAGCCCCTCTTATAGCGTTGCTAGTTGCAAGTGCCTTGCAGGTTGTTCCATGTTGGAACATGTATATGTTGGGATATCACATTATCTCTTATTTTAATTAATGCATCTATATACTTAGTAAAGGGTGGAAGGCTCGGCCTTATGCCTGGTGTTTTGTTCCACTCTTGCCGCCTTAGTTTCCCTCATACCGGTGTTACGTTCCTTGATTTTGCGTTCCTTATGCGGTTGGGGTTATGGGCCCCCCTTGACAGTTTGCCTTGAATAAAACTCCTCCAGCAAGGCCCAACCTTGGTTTTACATCTGCCAACCTAAGCCTTTTCCCTTGGGTTCTGCAGACCTGAGGGTCATATTTATTTTACACCCCCGGGCTAGTGCTCCTCTGAGTGTTGGTCCAACCTGGGTGATGTCCGACGCCCCCTGGGCAACCAGGGTCTATGCCAACCCGATGTCTAGCCCATCCGGTGTGCCCTGAGAATGAGATATGTGCAGCTCCTATCGGGATTTGTCGGCACATTTGGGCGGTCTTGCTGGTCTTGTTTTACCATTGTCGAAATGTCTTGTAATCGGGATTCCGAGACTGATCGGGTCTTTCCGGGAGAAGGAATATCCTTTGTTGATTGTTAGAGCTTGTAATGGGCTAAGTTGGGACACCCCTGCAGGGTATAAACTTTCGAGAGCCATGCCCGCGGTCATGTGGCAGATGGTAATTTGTTAATATCCGGTTATAGAGAACTTGACACTTGACTTAATTAAAATGAATCAACCAGGTGTGTAGCCGTGATGGTCTCTTTTCGATGAGGTCAGGGAAGTGAACTGTGACGCCCGGATAATCAAGCTACAGTAACCTTTGCTAATGATGCCTCATCACCACTCTTACTGTTGTAAACCTTGCGATGATTCAATCCCGTTCGAATTCAAATTTCAAAATCAAAGCAAACAATAAAAGTTTTTCAAAATTTAAAACAAAAGTGTTCGGGAGATGCCATATTTTACATAAGTCAATATGGTGTAATAAACACAATTTTATAAACTCCCTAAGTATTTTAAAATAAATAAAAACAGAAAAGGAAAATAAATAAAAGAAAGAAACTAACAAAAAAAGAGGGAACCCCCTCCCACGGCCTACTGGCCTAGTTGGCCGGCCCATTCGGGCGCAGGCCCAACCGGCCACCCCCCTCCCCTTATCCATTCCCCCCCCCGAAACCCTAACCACCCCGTCACCCACTTCCCCTCCCCATGACGCCACTCCCTCTCCCCCCTCTCCTCTCGATCCCATCTGGATCGGGGAGAGGCCTGACCCCGTCGCTCGCCCCCCTCGCCTCCTCCCCCGATTCCCCCTGGATCGGGATCGACCCCTCCACTCTCCCCTCACGCCTCGCTCCTCTCGCTCCCTCCCGATCCGGATCGGCGTGCAACGGCGCCCCCTCGCCGCCGCCCCGCTAAGGCCGCCGCCCCTCCCGGACTCCTCCGCGCCCCTCCTCTCACCTCCCTCGACTGGATCGGGGCAGCGCCCCACTGCCCACCTCGGCGGGCGCCTCCCGTCCCCGCCACCAGGCTGGCGCCCCTCGCCGAGTCCACCTCATCGCCGGACCATGTCGGCAGGGTCTCGCCGGCGCGCACCGAACCCGGCCGCAGCCCTTCCCAGCGAGTCGCCCCACTCCGACGCCCTCCAACGTCGGCAGGCCGCCGGCCACGACCACCACGACCCGTTCCGGCCTCCCCAAGCTCCTCTACTGCTCGATGTGAGCACCTCGCATATCCCCCCATGATGCCACTGCTGCTCTTACTTCCTGTTACTGCTGCTCATGCTTAGCTACTGCTGCTCCTGCCGTTGCGTTGCCGTTGTCGCTGCGTCGTCCCCTTGTTGCTGGTGCGCCACCGCGCCCCGGCTCCCCTGCCGCCCGCGGGCCTGCTCGTTGCTGGCCCCGCACTCCGTTTCCCCCACGCCGGCCGGCCACTGGCCTCGCCACGCCCGTGGCTGGCCCCCCCTGCCCGTCGATCTGGGCGCTCGCCCAGTCGGGCGCCGATGCCCAGCGCCCGCACCCGCGACAACCGCACGCCCGTTAGCCCCCAGGGCCCTATGACAAAGGGGGCCCGCCCCCAGAATGTTAAAAAAAAGTATATAAAAATAAATAAAACAATAATTAAAATAAAAGTAAATTTAATTAATTAATTAATTAACTAAATTAATTAAGTTAATTAACCTTAATTAATTAATCTAATTAACCTGTTAGCTTAATTAAACAGTAATTAGTTTAACTAAACCCTAATTAACCTAACAGAGTATGCCAGGTGGGTCCCACTGGACCCACGCGTCAGTTTGACCCAGTCAACCCCTGTTGACTGCTGGTGTCAGCACGACATCATGCTGATGTCATAAATCTATTTTTGAATTAATTAAATAATTAATTAAATTTCAGAAATTAATAAAATCTTTAGAAAATCATATCTTTTAATCCGTAACTCGGATTAAATTATTTTCAACATGAAAGTTGCTCAGAACGATGAGACGAATCCGGATACGCAGCCCGTTCGTCTGCCACGCGTCCCTAGCATAGTGAACCTGCAACATTTCACCTTCGGTTCATCTGTCCAGAAACACGGAACACCGGGGATAATTTCCCGGATGTTTTCCCCCTTCACCGGTATCACCTCATACCGCGTTAGAACACGTCTAGCTCTGCTTGTTGTCCTGTTATGCACTTGCTTGCTATGTATTTACTGTTTCTTCCCCCTCTTCTCTCCGGTAGACCCAGTGACGATGCTGATGCCCCTGTGGTCGACTGCATCACCAATGACCCCTCCTTCTTGTCTGAGCAACCAGGCAAGCCCCCCCCTTGATCACCAGATATCGCCTATTCTACTCTATACTGCTTGCATTAGAGTAGTGTAGCATGTTACTGCTTTCTGTTATACCTATCCTGATGCATAGCCTGTCCTTGATACTACTGTTGTTACCTTTACCTGCAATCCTATATGCTTAGTATAGGATGCTAGTATATTCATCTGTGGCCCTACATTCTTGTCCGTCAGCCATGCTATACTATCGGGCCGTGATCACTCGGGAGGTGATCACGGGTATATACTATATACTTTATACATGATACATGTGGAGACTAAAGTCGGGTCGGCTGGTGGAGCACCCGCGAGTGGATCTTTGTGGCGGAGCGACAGGGCAGGTTGAGACCGCCTAGGAGAGAGGTGGGCCTGGCCCTGTTCGGCGTTCGCGGATATTTAACACGCTTAACGAGATCTTGGTATTTGATCTGAGTTGGCTACGAGCCTATACGCACTAACCAACTACGTGGGAAAGATATGGGCACTCGGCGTCGTGGTATCAGCCGAAGCACTTCGTGACGTCAGCGACTGAGCGGCGCGCGCCGAATTGGACTGGAACGCCACTAGGCTAGGTCTGCTTTCGGCCGCCCACGCAACGTGCAGGTGTGCTCAGGGCGATGGGCCCAGACCCCTGCGCGCTTAGGTTTAGACCGGCGTGCTGGCCTCTCTGTTGTGCCTAGGTGGGGCTGCGACGTGTTGATCTTTCGCGGCCGGGCATGACCCGGGAAAGTGTGTCCGGCCAAATGGGATCAAGCGTGTTGGGTAAGTTGGTGCACCCCTGCAGGGAAGTTAATCTATTCGAATAGCCGTGATCTTCGGTAACAGGACGACTTGGAGTTGTACCTTGACCTTATGACAACTAGAACCGGATACTTAATAAAACACACCCTTCCAAGTTCCACAGACAACCCGGTGATCGCTTTTCCACAGGGCGACGAGGGGAGGATCGCCGGGTAGGATTATGCTATGCGATGCGACTGGAGATGCTACTGGAGATGCTACTTGGAGATGCTACTTGGAGATGCTACTTGGAGGACTTCAATTCTACTCTCTTCTACGTGCTGCGAGACGGAGGCTGCCAGAAGCGTAGTCTTCGATAGGATTAGCTATCCCCCTCTTATTCTGGCATTCTGCAGTTCAGTCCACCAATATGGCCTCCTTACACATATACCCATGCATATGTAGTGTAGTTCCTTGCTTGCGAGTACTTTGGATGAGTACTCACGGTTGCTTTCTCCCCCCTTTTCCCCCTTTCCTTTCTTTCTGGTTGTCGCAACCAGATGCTGGAGTCCAGGAGCCAGACGCCACCGTCGACGATGACTACTACACTGGAGGTGCCTACTACTACGTGTAGGCCGCTGACGACGACCATGAGTAGTTTAGGAGGATCCCAGGCAGGAGGCCTGCGCCTCTTTCGATCTGTATCCCAGTTTGTGCTAGCCTTCTTAAGGCAAACTTGTTTAACTTATGTCTGTACTCAGATATTGTTGCTTCCGCTGACTCGTCTATGATCGAGCACTTGTATTCGAGCCCTCGAGGCCCCTGGCTTGTATTATGATGCTTGTATGACTTATTTTATTTGTAGAGTTGTGTTGTGATATCTTCCCGTGAGTCCCGGATCTTGATCGTACACGTTTGCGTGTATGATTAGTGTACGGTCAAATCGGGGGCGTCACAAGTTGGTATCAGAGCCGACTGCCTGTAGGAATCCCCCTTCCAACTCCTTGGCCGAAGTCGAGTCTAGCCATTGCAAAACTTTTACTAACTTGGCTGTGTGCCTTACGGGCCCACGTTGCCATTGGGTGGTATTAGGATCTTTTACTCTTCGTCTATACTCTGGGACTCTGATCTCTCTTCTATTTGGGTTAAATGATTTTCTAAAATCTAACTTTAGGTTCTCGAAAACGCTTTCTCCCGGAGAGCCCCTTCAGTCTAGATGATCGCCGACTGCACATGAAGATTTCAAAGTTACTTTCCGATACTCTTTCGGGACTGCCCATTGCTTTTGCAATTCACTACCACCGAAATATCCCTATGAATAAATTCATACACCGTTCTTACTTAGTCCCCAGTTGTTCTTTTTATTACAAGACGCCCCGAAATACTCGTTGTTGTTCTTAGAATACTTACGCTTACTGCCTTGCAGTTCCTTACCACCTGAATACCCATACGGATAATTTCTCGCACTTATCGAGTATCCGCTCATCCCCAGTTGATTCATGTATTTCACAAAAGTCTTCGAAATGCCATTCGATCTTCCGAAAATCCCAAGCAGCCTATTGCTCTTGAAATTCTTGCTTGCTTGCATTATGGTTAATCCCATAAGTCTCGTAATCAGATTGACATCCCTTGTCATTATCATTTGGGTCTGTTGATTCGATATGTTGTGAATGCTCGCAATCCTCAATCAGGTCCTAGAATTCATCCCTCCGGCTCAGACGTCAATTTGGACATGAGCTGGTTATCAACCAATTAAATTGCCGTCGGTTGTGCCCCTAAGTCTATTGAACTTATCCATCCTTGGTCAGAGCGTCTGCTTCTGATCCTTTGTTTTGGAAATCATAATTCCTTTGTTATCTAAGCATCAAATTATTCAGTTGTCCTATAATATGATGCCCGTGCATTCTTTCTTCCTCTGATTGAGTACCGATACTCACATCAGCTCCGTTGTGGATCGCCCGATCCATTGTTGGATTTTACCTGACAACGCCCTTCATATTCAATAACCTTGTGAGCCTTTCCTCTGATACATAATGCCTTTGGTAAATTGTATCCTCTGCTTTCTCAACCATGCTCTACCTTCGAGCTTGAGTTAATTACTTCTAAAGATTCTAGTATATGATTCTGAGATGCCCCGATGGGTTGAACCTATGCCTTCCTTAATATGTGTGAACTCGGAAGTTTTCACGAGTCGTACTCATCTGGTATTTCACCAGGTAAAACTTTCAACACTAATGCTTTTATCAAAGCGAGAAGTGAATGGAAGGTTATACATTGAAGAAGTGGGAGTCAACCTTGAACCTTGCGTTCATGCCCATGGACACGATGTATAACTTATCATGGAAGGTGCTCGTAAAAATAGTTACCCCCTTGCTATAAGTTCATCTTGTATCCGTGGTTCGATCATTTATGATCGTGGTTTCCGACCATGTTCTCCTTTAAATACCATTTCTCGTGCAAGTTTAAGCACTTGTCTTTTGCAGAGTATTACCCCAGTCCAACCTCTACTTTGATTTGTCGTCGAGTATTACCCCCTGGTATCTCGAGATTATCTTGGAACTGCATAACTTCTTATGAGTTCTTCATCAAGTACTACATTCTCACTGATTACGTTTTTTTCACGGGCTTCAAGTTATTAAACACTCAAGGGCATCGATAACTGAATCGAGTCCGCATCGCGATTAAACAACTCTTAGTAATCTCCTTTACTTGCGAGTTTGTACTCAATCATGTCATTCCTAGCCTGATCGGCTATATCATTAACGTGCTAAATCTTAACTGTGCTACCTGGTCCTTAATCCTGGAGCACAACCTTCGATGATGAGCTAAGCTTATGTCGATTTCCTCATCTTATCATTCCACTTTGAACAACAAGCTTGATTCTGAGTTGGTGTCTTATCCGTGGTTCAAATAATCTTTTGCTGCATCAGTCCTTTTACTTGATGTAGTGGAGGTTCGATTACTTCCCCCTGGAGCCTATCGACAAAATTTGTCGTGATCATCATCAACGTTTTGACTCCTTCCAGGTTTCCAATTGAATTCATGATGAGGAATACCATCCTTGCCCTCGATGGTTTGTATTATCATCGGCCACTGTATTGCCTTCCCTCCAACACAAACTTGTTCGTGTTTTGTGTTGTACCTTGAGTTCCTTGCTGCCTAGCATTGTTCTTCTTTACCTTGAAATATTACCACCTTTTATGTCAAGAATGTGGTGAGAATTTCACCACCTCTTAAGAATTCTTGGTATAGTGATACTTCTCACCATCACCATTCTTTCTTGGTCCTCGTGTTGATTCCAACCGGGGTACAAACAAGTGAACGGTGCTGTTTGGATTCTGCACTTCTAGCAACCCTATTGCTTTGAAGTTAATGGTCGGCCGTTCATTCTTAGACTATTGATTATTGAATCACCATTCTGACATTGGTCGTGCAACCCGGCCCATATTTCGGGTGCACCTTTCAACCAATGTTTAATTGGGTTTGTTTCCTCGAGCATACCTCATTGTATCATTTGACCTGACAATGATCATCTCCTTGTTCACTTAATCGTGGGGATCCATCTTTTCGAAATCTCCATGAATTGTCGCTGAGTTCATCAACCACCCCTTCTTCCTCTCCTTGGTTAAATGGTGAACTCAAGAATCTTATGATGACTTCTCGTCAATTCGTGTCGCACCTTTTTATCTCAGGACCATGAGTCTGAGGTATCATGACACCAATCAGATCTGAATCTCGGCCAGATATGATGGTTGGAACGTTTTCCAAGAGTCATAACATTGGTCCTCATATAACCCAGTAAGGTGATATCATGCCTAGCCCACCTGTTCAGAGGACCTATTGCTATAGTATCCTTTTACAAGGTTAGCCATTCGTCCATGGGGAAATGGTAAGACTTATTCTATAAGTTGTTCCTGATGGATCCTTTTTGTTTCCAAAGTCTGATTTTCACCTGTTGACCATGTCAATGCTATCTCGAAGCATGTCTATGGTACTCCGATTCTTCAACAAGAACATTTGAAGCCCAATGCTAATTGTTTCTTGCTCAACTATCCAAAAACCGTTGTATGGATAATGTCATGAAAATTTCTCTCCCCTCACCTAGAGGCTTTTCTACTTAACATCATGTCATGGTTATCATGTTCTGCTTGTCCTTGGGAACGATATACCCCTGAAATATCTGATAATCATATTTTCCTTTCCATTACTTGGTTTACCCTTTCTAGTGATCATTATGGTCTAAGTAGTATTAATTCCCTGCTTATGTAGACCCCTCGTGTACAATTCTGTCAGTAAGACCCTGTTACTTTTGTTGATGACATTCCGATAACCACCGATGGATGAGAACTTTGCCTATAGGCCCGCCTCGTTTCAACGAGCAGGAAAATGGTTCTCTTTGTCCCTCGCCCTTGGTACTGATATTGTTGCCGACATAACTGATAGGCTATCCTCTAACATACCTTCCTTACATGATCATGCAAGACGTCATCGCCCTTCCTACTTTTAACCACATGGTGGGCCCATAACCCACAGTTCCACACGATCGAAACCTGACTCTCCTGTACACCCCATATTCCCAAGGTTATTCCTCGCGCGTGGCCTCGTATGTAATTCACGGGCCACCGTCCTAGTGATCTATTCTGGAAATAGATGCAATATTCAATCTCGTTGCTTTGGACCCCTTTCGCGTGTTGTTTCAGACAATGAACGATTGCCTACCCGTTTGAAACTTCTCATGGTACCTTACTTTACTCTCGATAATTTCTTAAGTATCTATTCGAGAGTTACTTCTACCACATTCTCTCAGTTATCTGCTAGGTAGTTGACCTTGAAGGTCCGTTCTTCAGTAGTTACCCCTTATCATTATCGTAAGTACGATGGAGTTCTTGAAGAAAGGACGACAACCTCATCATGATGCATTGATGCATAGGAATGAAGACATCAGCGCTATGGATCGACCACTTCGAGAAGAGCAACTAAGACCGAGAAGAATGTTAGAATTTCGTAACCTATTCTTCCCCCTTACTCCCCTCCTAAATCTCGGGACGAGATTTCTTGTAGTGGAGGAGAATTGTGACGCCCGGATAATCAAGCTACAGTAACCTCTGCTAATGATGCCTCATCACCACTCTTACTGCTGTAAACCTCGCGATGATTCAATCCCATTCGAATTCAAATTTCAAAATCAAAGCAAACAATAAGAGTTTTTCAAAATTTAAAACAAAACTGTTCGGGAGATGCCATATTTTACATAAGTCAATATGGTGTAATAAACACAATTTTATAAACTGCCTAAGTATTTTAAAATAAATAAAAACTGAAAAGGAAAATAAATAAAAGAAAGAAACTAACAAAAAAAAGAGGGAACCCCCTCCCACGGCCTACTGGCCTAGTTGGCCGGCCCATTCGGGCGCAGGCCCAACCGGCCACCCCCCTCCCCTTATCCATTCCCCCCCGAAACCCTAACCACCCCGTCACCCACTTCCCCTCCCCACGACGCCACTCCCTCTCCCCCCTCTCCTCTCGATCCCATCTGGATCGGTGAGAGGCCTGACCCCGTCGCCCGTCCCCCTCGCCTCCTCCCCCGATTCCCCCTGGATCGGGATCGACCCCTCCACTCTCCCCTCACGCCTCGCTCCTCTCGCTCCCTCCCGATCCGGATTGGGGTGCAACGGCGCCCCCTCGCCGCCGCCCCGCTAAGGCCGCCGCCCCTCCCGGACTCCTCCGCGCCCCTCCTCTCACCTCCCTCGACTGGATCGGGGCAGCGCGCCGCTGCCCACCTCGGCGGGCGCCTCCCGTCCCCGCCACCAGGCTGGCGCCCCTCGCCGAGTCCACCTCATCGTCGGACCATGCCGGCAGGGTCCCGCCGGCACGCACCGAACCTGGCCGCAGCCCTTCCCAGCGAGTCGCCCCACTACGACGCCCTCCAACGCCGGCAGGCCGCCGGCCACGACCACCATGACCCGTTCCGGCCTCCCCAAGCTCCTCTACTGCTCGATGTGAGCACCTCGCATATCCCCCCATGATGCCGCTGCTGCTCTTACTTCCTGTTACTGCTGCTCATGCTTAGCTACTGCTGCTCCTGCCGTTGCGTTGCCGTTGTCGCTGCGTCGTCCCCTTGTTGCTGGTGCGCCACCGCGCCCCGGCTCCCCTGCCGCCCACGGGCCTGCTCGTTGCCGGCCCCGCACTCCGTTTCCCCCACGCCGGCCGGCCACTGGCCTCGCCACGCCCGTGGCTGGCCCCCCTGCCTGTCGATCTGGGCGCTCACCCAGTCGGGCGCCGATGCCCAGCGCCCGCACCCGCGGCAACCGCACGCCCGTTAGCGGATTAAATTATTTTCAACATGAAAGTTGCTCAGAACGATGAGACGAATCCGGATACGCAGCCCGTTCGTCTGCCACGCGTCCCTAGCATAGTGAACCTGCAACATTTCACCTCCGGTTCATCTGTCCAGAAACACGGAACACCGGGGATACTTTCCCGGATGTTTTCCCCCTTCACCGGTATCACCTCATACCGCATTAGAACACGTCTAGCTCTGCTTGTTGTCCTGTTATGCACTTGCTTGCTACGTATTTACTGTTTCTTCCCCCTCTTCTCTCCGGTAGACCCAGTGACGATGCTGATGCCCCTGTGGTCGACTACGTCACCGACGACCCCTCCTTCTTGTCTGAGCAACCAGGCAAGCCCCCCCCTTGATCACTAGATATCGCCTATTCTACTCTATACTGCTTGCATTAGAGTAGTGTAGCATGTTACTGCTTTCCCTTATACCTATCCTGATGCATAGCCTGTCCTTGATACTACTGTTGTTACCTTTACCTGCAATCCTATATGCTTAGTATAGGATGCTAGTATATTCATCTGTGGCCCTACATTCTTGTCCGTCAGTCGTGCTATACTATCGGGCCGTGATCACTCGGGAGGTGATCACGGGTATATACTATATACTTTATACATGATACATGTGGAGACTAAAGTCGGGTCGGCTGGTGGAGCACCCGCGAGTGGATCTTTGTGGCGGAGCGACAGGGCAGGTTAAGACTGCCTAGGAGAGAGGTGGGCCTGGCCCTGTTCGGTGTTCGCGGATATTTAACACGCTTAACGAGATCTTGGTATTTGATCTGAGTTGGCTACGAGCCTATACACACTAACCAACTACGTGGGAAAGATATGGGCACTCGGCGTCGTGGTATCAGCCGAAGCACTTCGTGACATCAGCGACTGAGCGGCGCGCGCCGAATTGGACTGGAACGCCACTAGGCTAGGTCTGCTTTCGGCCGCCCACGCAACGTGCAGGTGTGCTCAGGGCGATGGGCCCAGACCCCTGCGCGCTTAGGTTTAGACCGGCGTGCTGGCCTCTCTGTTGTGCCTAGGTGGGGCTGCGACGTGTTGATCTTTCGCGGCCGGGCATGACCCAGGAAAGTGTGTCCGGCCAAATGGGATCAAGCGTGTTGGGTAAGTTGGTGCACCCCTGCACGGAAGTTAATCTATTCGAATAGCCGTGATCTTCGGTAACAGGACGACTTGGAGTTGTACCTTGACCTTATGACAACTAGAACCGGATACTTAATAAAACACACCCTTCCAAGTTCCACAGACAACCCGGTGATCGCTTTTCCACAGGGCGACGAGGGGAGGATCGCCGGGTAGGATTATGCTATGCGATGCGACTGGAGATGCTACTGGAGATGCTACTTGGAGATGCTACTTGGAGATGCTACTTGGAGGACTTCAATTCTACTCTCTTCTACGTGCTGCGAGACGGAGGCTGCCAGAAGCGTAGTCTTCGATAGGACTAGCTATCCCCCTCTTATTCTAGCATTCTGCAGTTCAGTCCACCGATATGGCCTCCTTACACGTATACCCATGCATATGTAGTGTAGTTCCTTGCTTGCGAGTACTTTGGATGAGTAGTCACGGTTGCTTTCTCCCCCCTTTTTCCCCCTTTCCTTTCTTTCTGGTTGTCGCAACCAGATGCTGGAGTCCAGGAGCCAGACGCCACCGTCGACGACGACTACTACACTGGAGGTGCCTACTACTACGTGCAGGCCGCTGACGACGACCATGAGTAGTTTAGGAGGATCCCAGGCAGGAGGCCTGCGCCTCTTTCGATCTGTATCCCAGTTTGTGCTAGCCTTCTTAAGGCAAACTTGTTTAACTTATGTCTGTACTCAGATATTGTTGCTTCCGCTGACTCGTCTATGATCGAGCACTTGTATTCGAGCCCTCGAGGCCCCTGGCTTGTATTATGATGCTTGTATGACTTATTTTATTTGTAGAGTTGTGTTGTGATATCTTCCCGTGAGTCCCAGATCTTGATCGTACACGTTTGCGTGTATGATTAGTGTACGGTCAAATCGGGGGCGTCACATGAACATGGTTTGGGTTATGTTTGAACGTAAGTAGTTTCAGGATCACTTCTTGATCATTCCTAGCTTCACGACCATTGCGTAGCTTCTCATCTTACTCTTATTTGCGTATGTTAGCCACCATATTTGCTTAGCGCTTGCTGCAGCTCCACCTCATTACCCTATCCTACACATAAGCTTAAATAGTCTTGAGGGTGTGAGATTGCTGAGTCCTCGTGACTCACAGATACTTCCAAAATAGTTGTAGGTGCCGATGATTCCAGTGCAGGTGATGCTACCGAACTTAAGTGGGAGTTTGATACATCCATTTTGCATGATGCTTTTATATCGATATTTATTGCATTATGGGCTGTTATTACACATTATGTCACAATACTTATGCCTTCTCTCTCTTATTTTACAAGGTTTACATGAAGAAGGAGAATGCCGGCAGCTGGAATTCTGGGATGGAAATGGAGCAAATATTACAGACCTATTCTGCATAACTCCAAAAGTCCTGAAACTCCACGAAAGTCAGTTTTGGAATATATAAAAAATATTGGGCGAAGAAAGCACCAGAGGGGGCCACCCACCATTCACAAGGGTGGGGGCACGCCCTACCCCCTAGGCCCACCTGCCTGGTGGGCCCCCTGGCAGGCCTCCGATGCCCATCTTTTGCTATATGGAGTCTTTTGCCCTGGAAAAAATAAGCAGGAAGCTTTAGCGATGAAGCGCCGCCGTCTCGAGGCGGAACCTTGGTGGAACCAATCTAGGGCTCCGGCGGAGCTGTTCTGCCGGGGAAACATCCCTCCGGGAGGGGGAAATCATCACTATCGTCATCACCATCGATCCTCTCATCGGGAGGGGGTCAATCTCCATCAACATCTTCACCAAAACCATCTCATCTCAAACCCTAGTTCATCTCTTGTATCCGATCTTTGTCTCAAAACCTCAGATTGGTACCTGTGGGTTGCTAGTAGTGTTGATTACTCCTTGTAGTTGGTGCTAGTTGGTTTATTCGTTGGAAGATCATATGTTCAGATCCTTCATGCATATTAATACCCCTCTGATTATGAACATGAATATTATTTGTGAGTAGTTACGTTTGTTCTAAGGACATGGGAGAAGTCTTGCTATAAGTAGTCATGTGAATTTGGTATTCGTTCGATATTTTGATCAGATGTATGTTGTCTCTCCTCTAGTGGTGTCATGTGAATGTCGACTACATGACACTTCACCATTGTTTGGGCCTAGGGGAAAGCATTGGGAAGTAATAAGTAGATGATGGGTAGCTAGAGCGACAGAAGGTTAAACCCTAGTTTATGCGTTGCTTCATAAGGGGCTGATTTGGATCCACATGTTTCATGCTATGGTTAGGTTCACCTTAATACTTCTTTTGTAGTTGCGGATAGTTGCAAGAGGGGTTAATCATAAGTGGGATGCTTGTCCAAGGAAGGGCAGTACCCAAGCACCGGTCCACCCACTTAACAAATTATCAAAGTAACGAACGCGAATCATATGAGCATGATGAAAACTAGCTTGACGATAATTCCCATGTGTCCTCGGGAGCGATTTCCTTTATATAAGAGTTTGCCCAGGCTTGTCCTTTGCTACAAAAAGGATTGGGCCACCTTTCTGCACCTTGTTTACTTTTGTTATTTGTTACTCCTTACAAATTTCCTTATCACAAAACTATCTGTTACCGATAATTTCAGTGCTTGCAGAGAATACCTTACTGAAAACTGCTTGTCATTTCCTTCTGCTCCTCGTTCGGTTCGACACTCTTACTTATTGAAAGGACTATGATAGATCCCCTATACTTGTGGGTCATCAAGACTCTTTTCTAGCGCCGTTGCCGGGGAGTGAAGCGCCTTTGGTAGGTGGAATTTGGTAAGGAAAAATTTATACAGTGTGCTGAAATTTACTGTCACTTGTTACTATGGAAAGTAATCCTTTGAGGGGCTTGTTCGGCGTATCTTCACCTCGACAAGTCGAGCAAAGAGTTGCTCCTCAACCAACTGAAAATATTTACTTTGAAATTCCTTCGGGTATGATAGAGAAACTGCTAGCTAATCCTTTTACAGGAGATGGAACATTACATCCCGATTTGCACCCTAATATATGTGGATGAAGTTTGAGGATTATTTAAGCTTGCAGGTATGCCCGAGGATGTTATCAAGAACAAGGTCTTCCCGTTATCTTTGAAGGGAAAGGCATTGCCATGGTTTAGGCTATGCGATGATATTGGATGAAGGAACTACAACCGATTGAAATTGGAATTTCATTATAAGTTTTATCCTATGCATCTGGTTAATTGTGATCGTAATTATATATATAATTTTTGGCCTCGCGAAGGAGAAAGTATCACTCAATCTTGGGGGAGGCTTAAGTCAATGTTATATTCATGCCCAAATCATGAGCTATGAAGAGAAATAATTATTCAAAAAATTTATGCTCGGCTTTCTCTCAATAATCGCTCCATGCTCGATACTTCTTGTATTGATTCTTTTATGATGAAGACTATTGAATTCAGATGGGATTTATTGGAAAGAATTAAATGAAACCCTGAAGATTGGGAACTCGACGAAGGTAAGGAGTTAGGTATAACACCTAAGTTTGATTGTGTTAAATCTTTTATGGATACCGATGCTTTTCGTGAATTTAGCACTAAATATGGACTTGACTCTGAGATAGTAGCTTCTTTCTGTGAATCATTTGCTACTCATGTTGATCTCCCTAAGGAGAAGTGGCTTAAATATCATCCTCCCATTGAAGTAAAAGTAGTTGAACCTATTAAAGTTGAGGAAAAGACTATCATTTATAATGTTGATCCTATTGTTCCTACCACTTATATTGAGAAACCACCTTTCCCTGCTAGAATAAAGGATCATGCTAAAGCTTCAACTGTGGTTCGTAAGAGTAATACTAGAACACCTACACCCCCTGAGAAAATTAAAGTTGAACCTAGTATTGCTATGGTTAAAGATCTCTTGGTCGATAATATTGATGGGCATGTTATTTACTTCTGTGGTGAAGCTGCTAGAATTGCTAGACCCGATACTAAAAATAAACATAGACATGTTGTAGGCATGAATGTTATTTCTGTTAAAATAGGAGATTACTGTTATCATGGCTTATGTGATATGGGTGCTAGTGCGAGTGCAATACCTCATTCTTTATATAAAGAAATTATGCATGATATTGCACCCCACTGAGATAGAAGATATTGATGTTACTATTAAGCTTGCCAATAGAGATACTATTTCACCAGTTGGGATTGTTAGAGATGTTGAAGTCTTGTGTAGGAAAGTTAAATGTCCTACTGATTTTCTTGTTCTTGGTTCCCCACAAGATGACTTTTGCCCCATTATATTTGGTAGACCCTTCTTGAATACTGTTAATGCTAAGATAGACTGCAAAAAGGATGTTGTTACTATTGGTTCAGGGGATTTGTCTCATGATTTTAATTTTGCTACATTTCGTAGACAACCCCATGATAAAGAATTGCCTAGTAAAGATGAAATTATTGGTCTTGCTTCTATTGTCGTCCCTTTATTGTATGAAATGCAATCGCCATGTAATTGCTTTACTTTATCACTAAGCCGTAGCGATAGTCGTAGAGGCAATAGTTGGTGAGACGACAAGGATGCTACGATCAAGGTGTCAAGCCGGTGAAGATGGAGATCATGATGGTGATTTGGAGATGGAGATCAAATGCTGTAACACCCCGGATGTAACTTTCCATATTTGTAACTCTGACTCTTGCCATTTCCAGCTATGTGTTATGATATTTCCTTCGTGTTTGGTGTGGTGTCTTCGTTTTGCATTTTGTTCTTGTCAAGAATTTCATATCATGCCATCATGTGCATCTCATTTGCATTCATGTTCATCTCATGCATGCGGTCTTTTTTCCTGTTGTCTGTTTAACAATCTGGCACTCCCACATGCACCCATTGCACCCCTCAAATCTCGTTTCGTGAGCGGGAGAAAAATGTTCTCGGAATGGGTCGAGATTTGTCCAGTGGCCTTGGTACATCACCGCTAGGCCGGTTGTCAAATTTCATTCTATTTGGAGGTCGGTTGATGCCCCAACGGTTAACCGGGTAACCGTAGAGCCCCTCTCTTGTTGCAGCCCAACACCCCTCCAAAACAGCTCACTAGCCCAGCTAAACCCCCTCCATGCTCTCCGTCGTTGGATCACGATTGTGTGGGCGAAAACCACACCTCATTTGGACACTCCTAGCTCCCCCTACCAATATATATGGGTCTCCCCCCGAAATTCTCGCAGATGAAACCCTAAAATCGCTCCCTTGCGCCGTCGGACAAGTCCGACCCTCGCCGGACGAAACCCGCCGCCGCCCGCAGCCTCTCTCCACGCGCCATGTGGCCCATCTCCACCGCACGCAGCCGCCGGCCCGCTCGGCCCAGGCGGGCCCCTCGCAAGCCCATCCACCGCCGCCGCCCGGGTCGTGCATCCGCCGCCCGTCTCCACCCGTCTCCACCATGACAGCCGCCGCCGACCACCACCACGCCACCCTTCGCCGCCTTGCGCTGCCACCACCGCGCCATCCTGCGCCGCGATTCGCCGGCGCCGCCGCCCAGAGTCTTCCCCGGCGCCGCCCCACGCCGTCGTCCCCGTCTCCGCCGACGTCCTCTCCGGCGATCACCGCGCTCCGGCGAGCTTCTTCGACCTCTGGCCGCCCTATGCTCCACTGTTCCGACGAGTTCTTCCGGCGTTCCTCGACATCCATGCAAAACCTAGATCTGGAAAAGGTTGCTCTCTTTTTCCTAAGTCCCTGGAATCCAATATTTTCATGCCTTGCTCAACATACTATATCTCCGTGCTCGGTGCTCCGATTCATGCATATGATATATGAAAATGTTCATCTTGTGTTTCTCTTCATGTTAGTGGCATTTGCATGCATGTTACTGTCCATTTTGATGCCACTATCATCATTGCAAAAGTGCTATATGATGGTGTCTGCTAGAATTTAACAGAACTTGAGGATTTGTCATTTTCGTTGCGTTTTGTGTGTGCATCCTATGAGTATGATGTCTACATGTTTTATGATCATTCCATATTTACAGGGGTGCAAGTATTGTATCTTTGGGAACTATGTGGTGACTAGCACAAGCATGCAAAGTAGGCTTCATAATGCAAGTAAACTTGTTGCTACCATGAGATCCATGCACATTTTGAGGTAGTTCAGTAAGAGTATTTCAAAGATGTGATATTTCCCTACCCATTCATGCCTCTGGTTGTAATTATGGAGTAGTGTATCATGTCATTACCGTGCTCTACTTTTGCTAAATATTGTTCCTGGCAGATTGCTAACATGATGATCAGTTTTGCCATGTGTGTTGCTAGTGATACATGTACCCTATGAACTTGCTCTTGCCATGTTTAGCTTAACACATATGCCTACTTCATGTTGGTTACCTTGTTATGCCATGAAATTATTTGTGGTGAGTGGCATGAGCTTGCAAAGTTGCTATCATGAATCTGTTTCTGCCATGTCATGTTTTTCTACTAAGTCTAAAATTGTTCATATAACTTGCCATGTTTGCATGGGTTCCACATCATTTTCCATGCATCTTTGATTAAAGATTAGTAAGAGAGTTTTGTTCTATGTCTTTAGTAATAGCATGCCATGCCTTTGTTTGACATGATATGTTCCTATAGAATGTTGTTTGCTAGCTCTAAACATTGCTATATGATGTTGTTTTGTCATGCTTAGTATTTTCTCTAAGTCTGTGAAGCTGATATCATTTGCATTTTTGCCATGCTATTTTGAGCTTGTTCTAGTGAAAACTAAGAGGAGCTTACAATTCATGATTTGTAGAGCTTCATGTGTACTTTAATGCCATATGATTTGTTGCTATGTTAGAGTATTGTAGCATAACTTCTTCTTGCAATCTAAGTGCTATGATGCTGTTAATCGCAGATTTGTGTCATTCTTGTTTTGCTTGTCATTTACGAACCGTGAATCCGTCTCTGATGATCCTTATATCGATTTTGACCGAAATCACCTCATCTTTCCAGTGACATACTTTTTTTTGACAAGTTGATGCCTTGATCATCTTTTCCCTTCCGAAGTACCCATATGCATTGCATATCACATCTTGCATTCCATGCCATGTATTGCATCATGTTGCTTGTGCATTGCACCGTGATTCATTGTTGTTCTGTTGCTTGTGTTCTTGCTTTGGGTGGAGCTGGGAGACGAGTTCGTGAACGAGGGACCTGTTGAGTATGCTAACGAGGATCAAGCTTTCGACAACTTTGAGAACATTGTAGGCAAGATGACCACTACCCTCGATATCACTTCCATCTTTGCTTGCTAATTGTTCGTTCTATCGCTATGTCGCGCTACCTACCACTTGTTTATCATGCCTCCCATATTTCCATGACAAGCCTCTAACTCACCTTCCTAGGAAATCGTTGTTTGGCTATGTTACCGCTTTGCTCAGCCCCTCTTATAGCATTGCTAGTTGCAGGTGCCTTGCAGGTTGTTCCATGTTGTTCCATGTATATGTTGGCATATCACATTATCTCTTATTTTAATTAGTGCATCTATATACTTGGTAAAGGGTGGAAGGCTCGGCCTTATGCCTGGTGTTTTGTTCCACTCTTGCCGCCTTATTTTCCCTCATACCGGTGTTATGTTCCTTGATTTTGTGTTCCTTATGCGATTGGGGTTATGGGTCCCCCCTTGAAAGTTCGCCTTGAATAAAACTCCTCTAGCAAGGCCCAACCTTGGTTTTACATTTGCCAGCCTAAGCCTTTTCCATTGGGTTCTGCAGACCCGAGGGTCATCTTTATTTTACACCCCCGGGCCAGTGCTCCTCTGAGTGTTGGTCCAACCTGGGCGATGTCCGGCGCCCCGTGGGCAACCAGGGTCTATGCCAACCCGACGTCTGGCCCATCCGGTGTGCCCTGAGAACAAGATATGTGCAGCACATTTGGGCGGTCTTGTTGGTCTTGTTTTACCATTGTCGAAATGTCTTGTAATCGGGATTCCAAGACTGATCGGGTCTTTCCGGGAGAAGGAATATCCTTTGTTGATCGTGAGAGCTTGTAATGGGCTAAGTTGGGACACCCCTGCAGGGTATAAACTTTCGAGAGCCGTGCCCGTAGTTATGTGGCAGATGGGAATTTGTTAATATCCGGTTGTAGAGAACTTGACACTTGACTTAATTAAAATGAATCAACCGCGTGTGTAGCCGTGATGGTCTCTTTTCGGTGAGGTCCGGGAAGTGAACATGGTTTGGGTTATGTTTGAACGTAAGTAGTTTCAGGATCACTTCTTGATCACTCCTAGCTTCACGACCGTTGCATAGCTTCTCATCTTACTCTTATTTGCGTATGTTAGCCACCATATTTGCTTAGCGATTGCTGCAGCTCCCCCTCATTACCCTATCCTACACATAAGCTTAAATAGTCTTGAGGGTGTGAGATTGCTGAGTCCTCGTGACTCACGGATACTTCCAAAACAGTTGCAGGTGCCAATGATTCCAGTGCAGGTGATGCTACCGAACTCAAGTGGGAGTTTGATACGTCCATTTTGCATCATGATTTTATATTGATATTTATTGCATTATCGGCTGTTATTACACATTATGTCACAATACTTATGCCGTTCTCTCTTATTTTACAAGGTTTACATGAAGAGGGAGAATGTCGGCAGCTGGAATTCTGGGTTGGAAAAGGAGCAAATATTACAGACCTATTCTGCATAACTCCAAAAGTCCTGAAACTCCACGAAAGTTGGTTTTGGAATATATAAAAAATATTGGGCGAAGAAAGCACCAGAGGGGGCCACCCACCATCCACAAGGGTGGGGGCACGCCCTGCCCCCCTGGACCCCCCTGCCTCGTGGGCCCCCTGGCAGGCCTCCGGTGCCCATCTTTTACTATATGAAGTCTTTCGCCCTGGAAAAAAAAGCAAGAAGCTTTAGGGACGAAGTGCCGCCGTCTCGAGGCGGAACCTTGGCAGAACCAATATAGGGCTCCGGCAGAGCTGTTCTGCCGGTGAAACATCCCTCCGGGAGGGGGAAATCATCACCATCATCATCACCATTGATTCTCTCATCAGGATGGGGTCAATCTCCATCAACATCTTCACCAGCACCATCTCATCTCAAACCCTAGTTCATCTCTTGCATCCGATCTTTGTCTCAAAACCTTAGATTGGTACCTGTGGGTTGCTAGTAGTGTTGATTACTCCTTGTAGTTGATGCTAGTTGGTTTATTCGGTGGAAGATCATATGTTCAGATCCTTCATGCATATTAATACGCCTTTGATTATGAACATGAATATGATTTTTGAGTAGTTACGTTTGTTCCCGAGGACATGGGAGAAGTCTTGCTATAAGTAGTCATGTGAATTTGGTATTCGTTCTATATTTTGATGAGATGTATGTTGTCTCTCCTCGAGTGGTGTCATGTGAACGTCGACTACATGACACATCACCATTGTTTGGGCCTAGGGGAAGGCATTGGGAAGTAATAAGTAGATGATGGGTAGCTAGAGTGACAGAAGGTTAAACCCTAGTTTTTGCGTTGCTTCATAAGGGGCTGATTTGGATCCACACGTTTCATGCTATGGTTAGGTTTACCTTAATACTTATTTTGTAGTTGCAGAAGCTTGCAAGAGGGGTTAATCATAAGTGGGATGCTTGTCCAAGGAAGGGCAGTACCCAAGCACTGGTCCACCCACATATCAAATTATCAAAGTAACAAACGCGAATCATATGAGCATGATGAAAACTAGCTTGATGATAATTCCCATGTGTCCTCGGGAGCTCTTTCCTTTATATAAGAGTTTGTCCAGGCTTGTCCTTTGCTACAAAAAGGATTTGGACACCTTTCTGCACCTTGTTTACTTTTGTTATTTGTTACTCGTTACAAATATCCTTATCACATAACTATCTATTACCGATAATTTCAGTGCTTGCAGAGAATACCTTACTGAAAACTGCTTGTCATTTCCTTCTGCTCCTCGTTCGGTTCGACACTCTTACTTATCAAAAGGATATGATAGATCCCCTATACTTGTGGGTCATCAACACTCTTTTCTGGCGCCGTTGCCGGGGAGTGAAGCACCTTTGGTAGGTGGAATTTGGTAAGGAAAAATTTATAAAGTGTGCTGAAATTTACTGTCACTTGTTACTATGGAAAGTAATCCTTTGAGGGGCTTGTTCGGGGTATCTTCACTCCGACAAGTCGAGCAAAGAGTTGCTCCTCAACCTACTAAACCTACTGAAAATGTTTACTTTGAAAGTCCTTCGGGTATGATAGAGAAACTGCTAGCTAATCCTTTTACAGGAGATGGAACATTACATCCTGATTTGCACCTAATATATGTGGATGAAGTTTGAGGATTATTTAAGCTTGCAGGTATGCCCGAGGATGTTATCAATAAGAAGGTATTCCTGTTATCTTTGAAGGGAAAGGCATTTCCATAGTTTAGGCTATCCGATGATATTGGATCAAGGAACTACAACCAATTGAAATTGGAATTTCATCAGAAGTTTTATCCTATGCGTCTGGTTCATCGTGATCATAAATATATATATATAATTTTTGGCCTCGCGAAGGAGAAAGTATCGCTCAAGCTTGGGGGAGGCTTAAGTCAATGTTATATTCATGCCCCAATCTTGAGCTCTCAAGAGAAATTATTATTCAAAAATTTTATGCTCGGCTTTCTCTCAATAATCGCTCCATGGTCGATACTTCTTGTACTGATTCTTTTATGATGAAGACTATTGAAATTAGATGGGATTTATTGGAAAGAATTAAATGCAACTCTGAAGATTGGGAACTCGACGAAGGTAAGGAGTTAGGTATAACACCTAAGTTTGATTGTGTTAAATCTTTTATGGATACCGATGCTTTTCGTGAATTTAGCAATAAATATGGACTTGACTCTGAGATAGTAGCTTGTTTCTGTGAATCATTTGCTAGTCATGTTGATCTACCTAAGGAGAAGTGGCTTAAATATAATCCTCCCATTGGAGTAAAAGTAGTTGAACCTATTAAAGTTGAGGAAATGACTATCACTTATAATGTTGATCCTATTGTTCCTACCGCTTATATTGAGAAACCACCTTTCCCTGCTAGAATAAAGGATCATGCTAAAGCTTCAACCATGGTTTGTAAGAGTAATACTAGAACACCTACACCCCCTCAGCAAATTAAAGTTGAACCTAGTATTGCTATGGTTTAAGATCTCTTGGTCGATAATATTGATGGGCATGTTATTTACTTATGTGATGAAGCTGCTAGAATTGCTAGACCCGATACTAAAAATAAACATAAACATGTTGTAGGCATGCCTGTTATTTCTGCTAAAATAGGAGATCACTGTTATCATGGCTTATGTGATATGGGTGCTAGTGCGAGTGCAATACCTCATTCTTTATATAAAGAAATTATGCATGATATTGCACACACTGAGATAGAAGATATTGATGTTACTATTAAGCTTGCCAATAGAGATACTATTTCACCAGTTGGGATTGTTAGAGATGTTGAAGTCTTGTGTGGGAAAGTTAAATATCCTACTGACTTTCTTGTTCTTGGTTCCCCACAAGATGGCTTTTGTCCCATTATATTTGGTAGACCCTTCTTGAATACTGTTAATGTTAAGATAGACTGCAAAAAGGATGTTGTTACTATTGGTTTAGGGGATATGTCTCATGATTTTAATTTTGCTAAATTTCGTAGTCAACCCCATGATAAAGAATGCCTAGTAAAGATGAAATTATTGGTCTTGCTTCTATTGCCGTGCCTCCTAATGATCCTTTAGAACAATATTTGCTAGACCATGAAAATGATATGTTTATGAATGAAAGAGGGGAAATAGATGAAGTATTCCTTAAACAAGGACCTATTTGAAACACAACTTGCCCGTTGAAATTTTAGGGGATCCTCCTCCACCCAAGGGTGATCCCATATTTGAGCTTAAACCATTACCTGATATTCTTAAATATGCTTATCTTGATGAAAAGAAGATATATCATGTCATTATTAGTGCTAACCTTTCAAAGCAGGAAGAAGAGAGATTATTGAAAACTCTGAAGAAGCACTGTGCTGCTATTGGATATACTCTTGATGATCTTAAGGGCATTAGTCCCAATCTATGCCAGCACAAAATAAAATTGGAGAAAGATGCTAAACCGGTTGTTGATCACCAACGATGGTTAAATCCTAAGATGAAAGAAGTGTTAAGAAATGAAATACTAAAGCTTCTGGAGACAGGTATAATTTATCCTGTTGCTGATAGTCAGTGGGTAAGTCCCATCCATTGTGTCCCTAAGAAGGGAGGTATTACTGTTGTTCCTAATGATAAAGATGAATTGAACCCACAAAGAATTGTTACATGTTATAGAATGGTAATTGATTTCCGCAAATTAAATAAAGCTACTAGAAAAGATCATTACCCTTTACCTTTTATTGATCAAATGCTAGAAGGATTATCCAAACATAGACATTTTTTCTTTCTAGATGGTTATTCTGGTTTCTCTCAAATACCTGTGTCAAAAGAGGATCAGGAAAAGACCACTTTTACTTGCCCTTTCGGTACCTTTGCTTATAGACGTATGCCTTTTGGTTTATGTAATGCACCTGCTACCTTCCAAAGATACATGGCTGCTATATTCTCTAACTTTTGTGAAAAGATTGTTGAGGTTTTCATGGATGATTTTTCCATATATGGAACTTCTTTTGATGATTGCTTAAGCAACCTTGATCAAGTTTTGCAGAGATGTGAAGAAACTAATCGTGTCTTGAATTGGGAGAAGTGCCACTTTATGGTTAATGAAGGTATTGTCTTGGGGCATAAAGTTTCTGAAAGAGGTATTGAAGTTGATAAAGCTAAAGTTGATGCTATTGAAAATATGCTGTGTCCTAAGGACATTAAAGGTATAAGAAGTTTCCTTGGTCATGCCAGTTTTTATAGGAGGTTCATTAAAGACTTCTCAAAAAATTCTAGGCCTCTGACTAATCTTTTACAAAAAGATGTTCCTTTTGTCTTTGATGATGATTGCGTAGAAGCATTTGAAATACTTAAGAAAGCCTTGATTTCTGCACCTATTGTTCAGCCACCTGATTGGAATTTCCCCTTTGAAATTATGTGTGATGCTAGTGATTATGCTTTAGGCGCTGTTCTAGGACAAGGAGTTGATAAGAAATTAAATGTTATCCAATATGCTAGTAAAACTCTAGAGAGTGCCCAGAGAAATTATGCTACTACTGAAAAAATAGCAGTTGTATTTGCTTGTGATAAGTTCAGACCTTATATTGTTGATTCTAAAGTAACTATTCACACTGATCATGCTGCTATTAAATATCTTATGGAAAAGAAAGATGCTAAACCTAGACTTATTAGATGGGTTCTCCTAGTACAAGAATTTGATTTGCGTATTATTGATAAAAGGGATCTGAGAACCCCGTTGCAGACACCTTGTCTAGGTTAGAAAATGTTCTTGATGACCCACTACCTATAGATGATAGCTTTCCTGATCAACAATTAGCTATCATAAATGCTTCTCGTACTGCTCCATGGTATGCTGATTATGCTAATTACATTGTTGCTAAATTTATACCACCTAGTTTCACATACCAGCAAAAGAAAAAAATCTATGACTTAAGACATTACTTCCAGGATGACCCACACCTTTATAAAGAAGGAGTAGATGGTGTTATTAGACGTTGTGTACCTGAGCATGAACAGGAACAGATCCTACGCAAGTTTCACTCCGAGGCTTATGGAGGTCACCATGCTGGAGATAGAACTGCACATAAGGTATTGCAATCCAGTTTTTATTGGCCTACTCTCTTCAAGGATGCCCGTAAGTTTGTCTTATCTTGTGATGAATTTTAAAGAATTGGTAATATTAGTAAACGTCAAGAAATGCCCATGAACTATTCACTTGTTATCGAACCATTTGATGTTTGGGGCTTTGATTATATGGGATCGTTTCCTTCGTCTAATGGGTATAGATATATTTTAGTTGTTGTTGATTACGTTACTAAGTGGGTAGAAGCTATTCCAACTAGTAGTGCTGATCACAACACCTCTATTAAGATGCATAAAGAAGTTATTTTTCCGAGGTTTGGAGTCCCTAGATACTTATGACTGATGGTGGTTCACATTTTATTCATGGTGCTTTTCGTAAAATGCTTGCTAAGTATGATGTTAATCATAGAATTGCATCTCCATACCACCCACAGTCTAGTGGTCAAGTAGAAATGAGTAATAGAGAGATTAAATTAATTTTGCAAAAGACTGCTAATAGATCTAGAAAGAATTGGTCCAAGAAACTTGATGATGCATTATGGGCCTATAGAAATGCATATAAAAATCCTATGGGTATGTCTCCGTATAAGATGGTTTATGGAAAAGCATGTCACTTACCTCTTGAACTAGAACATAAGGCATATTGGGCCCTTAAAGAGCTCAATTATGATTTCAAACTTGCCAGTGAGAAGAGACTATTTGACATTAGCTCACTTGATGAGTGGAGAACCCAGGCCTATGAGAATGCCAAACTGTTTAAAGAAAAAGTTAAAAGATGGCATGACAAAAGGATACAAAAGTGTGAGTTTAATGTAGGTGATTACGTTTTGCTATACAACTCTTGTTTAAGATTTTGTGCAGGAAAACTCCTCTCTAAATGGGAAGGTCCTTACATTATCGATGAGGTCTATCATTCTGGTGCTATAAAATCAACAACTTCGAAGGCACAAATCCAAAGGTGGTGAACGGTCAAAGAATCAGGTAATCCCATAAATGTTGAAACTAATGTTATTGACACCGTAACCCAGGAGGATTATATAAGGGACACTTTCCAGAACGTTTCAGACTTCGAAAAGGAATAGGTATGTGGTACGGTAAGTAATCCGACTCAAAAACAGTTCTAATAGCAATTTTTCTCCGTTTTGGAATATTTAAGAAAATAGGAAAATAAGAAGCAGTTCGGGAAGGACACGAGGCGTCCACGAGGGTGGAGGGCGCGCCCCTGCCTCATGGGAACCTTGTGTGCCCGCCAGACTTCTTTTGGTCGGTAAAAATTCATTATATAATCTCCCAAAGGTTTTGACCACCGTACCACGCAAATATACTCTGCTTTTGTTTCGAGCTATTTTTCTGATAGATCTAGATCACCATGACGTCTTCAAGTGCCCCCAAGGACAAGTTTTTCGAGAGGGTCATCAACCCCTACCTCGCGGAGGTGCTACAACACCCTCAAACCATTGAGTTGCGTGAGGGGGTGCTGCACATCCGCGATGTTGAGGGTTCAAGGAGGACCGGAAGCGTGGAGACAAGACTCTAAGCAATGGAGAAACAAGAGTTCAAGTGCTAGGGGTGTTGGGGAACACAGTAATTTCAAAAAGTTCCTACACACACGCAAGATCATGGTGATGCATAGCAATGAGAGGGGAGAGTATCGTCTATGTACCCTCGTAGACTGTAAGCGGAAGCGTTATGACAACGTGGTTGATGTAGTCGTACGTCTTCACGATCGACCGATCTAGCACCGAAGGTACGGCACCTCCGCGATCGGCACACGTTCGGCTCAGTGACTGTAATGCCCTCGATGCGGCTATATCTCCCATGTGTCGAGGCACGACTTAGAGGCATAACCGCATTGAAAGCAATGTCGCAAGTTAGGCAATCTTCACAACATCCCATGTAATATAGATAATAAAAGGGGAGATAACATAGTTGGCTTACACTCACCACGTCAATCAAAGTACATAAATAGCATTACAACATCCAAACACTCATGGCCCGACTACGGCGCCAAAATAAAAGATAACCCAACATGCGACACGGTCCCGATCACCCCAACTGGGCACCACTACTGATCATCAGGGCAAGACACGTAGTATCGTCGTGAGTCCTCATCGAACTCCCACTTGAGCTCAAGCACGTCATCTGGAGCGGAATCATCAGGCCCTGCATCTGGTTTGGAAGTAATCTGTGAGCCACAGGGACTCAGCAATCTCGCACCCTCGCGATCAAGACTATTTAAGCTTATGGGTAAGGCAAGGTAAATATGTGGAGCTGCAGCAAGCGACTAGCATATATGGTGGCTATCCTGTTCGCAAAATAGAGCGAGAAGAGAGGGCAAAGCGCGAACGAGAAACTAGAGAATAACCTGCGCAAGCATTACTCCAACACCGTGTTCACTTCCCGGACTCCGCCGAGAAGAGACCATCACGGCAACTCACACAGTTGATTCATTTTAATTAAATTAAGGTTCAAGTTATCTACAACCGGACATTAACAAATTCCCATCTGCCCATATCCGCGGGCATGGGTTTCGAAAGTTCAAATCCCTGCAGGGGAGTCCCAACTTAGCCCATGACAAGCTCTCACGGTCAACGAAGGAATAGACCTCCTCCCGAGACGTTCCGATCAGACTCGGTATCTCGGTTCTTCAAGACACTTCGACAACTTAAAACAAATCCAGCAACACCGCCCGAATGTGCCGACAAATCCCGATAGGAGCTACACATATCTCGTTCTTAGGGCACAATCAGATAAGCAATCCGTACAACTAAAACCAGCCCTCAAGTTTCCCCGAGGTGGCGCTGCAAGGGGCTCTAGGTTGGACCAACACTCAGAGGAGCACTGGCCCGGGGGGGGGGGGGGGGGGGGTTTAAATAAGATGACCCTCGGGCTCCAGAAACCCAAGGGAAAAGAGGCTAGGTGGCAAATGGTAAAACCAAGGTTGGGCATTGCTGGAAAAGCTTTAATCAAGGCAAACTATCAAGGGGTTCCCATTATAACCCAACCGCGTAAGGAACACAAAATCCGGGAACATAACACCGATATGACAGAAACTAGGGCGGCAAGAGTGGAACAAAACACTAGGTGAGAGGCCGAGCCTTCCACCCTTTACCAAGTATATAGATGCATTAAGATAACATGGCAATATAATGATATTCCAACAAGTAAATAAATGTTCCAACAAGGAACGGTCTCCAATCTTCACTTGCAACTAGCAACGCTATAAGAGGGGCTGAGCAAAGCGGTAACATAGCCAATCAATGGTTTGCTAGGACATGGTGGGTTAGAGGTTTGACATGGCAATTTGGGAGGCATGATAAGCAAGTGGTAGGCATCGTAGCATAGGCATAGCAAAGAGCGAGCATCTAGCAAAGCAAAGATGGTAGTGATTTCAAGGGTATGATCATCTTGCCTGCAAAGTTGTCAGAGTTGACTGGATCCTCGAAAGCAAACTCAACGGGCTCCTCGTTAGCGAACTCGTCTCCCGGCTCTACCCAAA
This sequence comes from Triticum aestivum, assembly GCF_018294505.1. Classification (NCBI taxonomy): domain Eukaryota; kingdom Viridiplantae; phylum Streptophyta; class Magnoliopsida; order Poales; family Poaceae; genus Triticum; species Triticum aestivum. Next base: position 506,298,425 of record NC_057812.1, on the reverse strand, counting down.
CAAGACAAACAAGCAAACGGAACACAATCAACCACGTGCAAACTCAAACAACACGATGCGAAGATGTATGCTATGCGGGATGCGATGCGGGATGCATATGCAGGATTTCACAAGGAATGCATGAACCTGGCCTCAACTTGGAAATACAAGGGTGCCACTGGAAAGATGGGATAAAATCGCTTGAAAACGATATAAAGAACGCCGGAATCGGAGTTACGGTTTGGAAATGGCAAGCAATTCAAATATGACCACGTTCTGCGATTTACAGCAAGTAGCCATCTAAATGCAACAAGATGAACATGCTACAGCACCCAAACGTGGCATAAAAATACATGGAAGGGATGCATTCATGATGCTTAACAAAAGACTAGCACTTAGCTACGGCCAATTCATCCATTAACAGGTTCAAACAAGCATGGCAAAAATGCATTTGACAAACAGATCTCAGACTTAGTGAAATTAACACTTGTCTGGAATTTCAGATCAGATAGCACTCTTTGGAGCATGAAAGGAATATGCTATAGGACCTGAACATGGCAAAGTAAAGTATGGCATGGAGCTACTCAAAGAGCTTAACAAAAGTCCCTTAGTGACCTTGAGCCAAAAGGGATCAGAAAATACATTTGCGAGCATGTGAACATGGCAAAAACATAATCAGTTCTCAGACTTAGTGAAAATTGGAACATGTTGAAACAGATATCAAGTAGGCATGTTTACGAGCTCGATGCACTCACTACAGAGCAAGTCATGACAATCTAAGCATACACCCATCAAGAATACACAAAATACAAGCTAGACATGGCAAGAACAATAACATAGCATGCACGGATCAACTACAACATCCTCGGCAAAATTGCTAACAAGTAGACAATCTGCCCAGATTCACGAAATGACAAAAGTAGAGCTCGATTGACTCAATCTAGGGTGCTCCATAATTGCAAACAACGACATGGATGGATAAAGCACTACAAGATTAACAAAACATCCTTAATAATCATCCTCAAAAGAGGCACGGATCACTAGGAAACAACATGAACATATGGCCATATGAGATAAGCAGGTCAAGGACTTAGTGGAAATGCTAAGTCCCTGAAATCAGCATTAACGAAGGCTCCACTTTGCAAGCATGTGCTAGGCACCACACACATCACAAAAATACATGGGTTGCACCTCTGGATAGATGGCAAAGCATATAACAAAACACATGTAGAGCTCAAGGACATATCATGCACACAATAATCATGGCAAAAATGACAAATAACTAATTGGAGCAGCGGATCTGACAATTATCTCAAATAGCATTCTTCTAACAGCATATCAGGCACCAAGATGAACTCAAATGAAAATGATGCAGTGAGATGAAATGATGTGCTCTCTGAGATGAACATTTTGATATGCTATATACCCAAAACGGAGCTACGGATGCAAAGTTACGATGTGATGAACAGGAGCAAATAATTAGGGTTTCGGGGCAAAAGTCAACCGATTTTTGGATCTCAGATCTGGATCCGGTTACTGTAGCTGCACGCAATCCGAGGTTCGCCAGAGAACTCGAGATCGCCGGAGATGGAACTTGCCGCAGAGGAGGGGACGAGGCCGGCCGGAGCTCGGGTGAGGACGCCGGGGCGGAGGCCGTCGGCGGCGCGGGGCGGCGCGGCCGGGGCGGAGTCGGACTTGAGGCGAGGGGCGGCGAGGAGGTCCGGCCGCCGGAGCTCGGGCGGCGACCTGCGCGCGGTGGCGGGGCGCGCCGGCGTTGAGGAAGGCGGCGGCGGGGGCAGCGGCGTCGGGCGGCGCTCGGGAGGAGGAGGCGAGGCCCGGGCGCGGAACGGAGGGGGCCGACCTTGGGCCCGGCGGGCCTGCAGCGGGAGGAGGCCGGAGGGACACGTGGCGACCCGTGGGTGGTCGCGGGTGGCAGCGGATGTTGTCCGGCGCGGGTCGGACACGTCCGGTGTGGCGGATCTGGGATTTTTAGGGTTTCGAGGAGGGGATCCGAGATTTGAAATGAGGGGGTCTATATATAGGCATAGGGGGAGTTAGGGAGTCCAAATGAGGTGCGGTTTTCGGCCACGCGATCGTGATCGAACGCTCTAGATGATGGAGAGGGTTTTGGTGGGTTTTGGGCAAAAATGGAGGGGTTTTGGGCTGCAACACACACGAGGCCTTTTCGGTCCCTCGGTTAACCGTTGGAGTATCAAACGAAGTCCAAATGGTACAAAACTTGACAGGAGGTCTACCGGTAGTAAACCAAGGCCGCTTGGCAAGTCCCGGTCCAATCCGGAAATGTTTAGTCCCCACACATGAAAGAAAGGTAGAAATGACCACCGGAGGAGAACGAAGCGCCGGAATGCAAAACAGACAACGGGGAAAATGCTCGAATGCATGAGATGAACACGTATGCAAATGCAATGCACATGATGACATGATATGAGATGCATGACAGCGATAACAACACACGAAGAAAAAAACCCGAACCCGAGAAAATTAAATAACTTAATGCCGGAAACGGCAAGAGTTGGAGTACATATTGGGAAAATCACATCCGGGGTGTTATAGTGACGTCCTGCGAACTCACGATCCAGTAGAGCTTTGAGGGAGAGCTTCGTCAGCATGACGACGTGATGACGGTGATGATGTTGCTACCGGAACAGGGCTTCGCCTAAGCACCGCTATGATATTACTGAGGTGGATTATGGTGGAGGGGGCACCACACACGGCTAAAGATCAATGATCAACTTGTGTGTCTATGGGGTGCCCCCTCCCCCGTATATAAAGGAGAGGAGGAGGGGGAGGGGGCTGGCCTCCTACACTACAAAAAAATACACTTCTGTGATGATACATGTTTGTCACAGTAGGTCGCATTTTCTATCATGCATGTACATCCATGACGATTTTATGACAGAATCAAGATAGTCATACCTGTGCTGTCATAGAAGTGTTCCATGACATTACCAAAATTATCATCACGGAAGTGTCCACTTCCATGACGATAAATCCCGCGTCACAGAAGTGCTTTCGTCAAGGGTGACCGACACGTGGCATCCACTCAACATCTGTTGCTTTCCAAGTTGCTACAAAGAGTTTGAGCAGCTTTTTAGTGTTTCCGTAGATTGCAATCAAACACACAGGCCTGGCAATTCATAGAGAACATTCAAAACAATCGATGATTATGCATCTCAGCGACTCACATGTCAGAGGCAGTATTTACTTCACAACTAAAGAATAAAGAAAAAATTGATCGGCGTTGCTGACAACAAAGGGCATCCCATTTGAAAATGTCAAACGCATGTCTTGCTAAAATCAATGAGCAAAATTTGACAAGGTTGTCCCTTTCCAAAATATCAAATGCCTACGATTGTGGAATGGGCAAGGTTTGCGATCAGTTCGGACATTGACATGGCACCTCATGCTAAATAAACCAGCTGTTCTTTTTGTGCAGTTCCACCCAAATCAACCAAATTCGCGAGTAGCTTGTATGATTTCGCCCTTATATGTTGCAATGCCTTGAACTTATCGGCACCTCCTTTCTTGTGGTGGAAATGAATGATTCGATGTATTCATGAAAATTTTGTGCAGTTCCCATTGAAATCAAGCTGAGCACCCCTGTTTGCACAAATACAAAAAAGTGATTAGTATAAAGCAAATTGTACTATGAATTGACAGTTTCAACAGGCACATACATGGTCCATGTAGAGCACACTTTTATAAAAATGGAACTCCCCAGAAAGAATCCTAGAACAACATTGTACTTGCGCATCACAGCAAAAAATGGAGATTTGTCAGTCCTTCTGAGCTGAAGTTAGTTTGGTCTTGTGGGGAGTAATGTAACCATCCTTCAACTGTTCCTTCTGATGAGAAGATAGACAGGGCTTCTTCATCCTGGCATAATCGGAACTAGTCACTTCACGTACTCCATATTCTTCTTCAGAGGAAGATGATCATGTTGTGCAAAGACAAGAGGACTACTAAATGCTAGAATCCCTGTTTGCTCGAAAAAAAGGAAATGAAATATTTAAAATAGCACAGATGAAGCACTTCTCAAGGACAATACCACTTTTCATGACAGTATCTAAATAGTAGCATAACACCAATAGAGATGACAAAGCTCAATCATATGGATGAAATTTGTGTGCGAGTACCAACCTTTGTTAGGAGGCTTATTGTGTAGAGCATGCAGATGAAGCACTTCTCCGGAACCATCTGTTGCTATCTACGGCGGTGGTCATGCTTACTATATACTCCTCGATTAGTTTAATGTTTCCAACATCTTCTTGTGCAGTTCCACTAAAATATATGGTATCTTGAAAGAAGATCCCTGTTTGCACAAGTAGAGATAATTACATATTACATTAAGAGTGGCATCAAATCAGTGGCAAAACAATTGCTCGTTCTAGCCATAGCAATAAATTAAGATGCAAAACTATATCATTACTTGTGTCATCACAGTTCCAGTGCTTCATTACAACACCGGGAGTTGATTTTTGTTTTTCTTCCGCTTGTTCTTCCCCTTCATCACTTGGTTCAATAACAGACAAGCTTCGCCTTCAATGTAAGATTTGGCATGTCAATTAGGGAGCACAAGTATAGTACTAAACTTAATTTTCTGATGAAAGTGGCAAAATACAGGCTAGTAGTTGTGAAATATCCTTATCTTACCTCAATGGGATATTATGGTGCACATACAGATTGGAAGTCTTGTCTCCATTTGTGCAGTTCACTAAAATCAAGCAACATTATCGTACAAGTAGCACAACATATGAAAGCACACTGCAGAATCATTTGAAAGAAGTCTAGCACTGAGCTCTCATGATGCGGAATTCAAACAACTCACAAGAAGAAGATCTGAACCAAGTTCGCTTTAACGGATAGGAAGTAAGATCTCTTCTTGTGCAGTTCCACTAAGATCAAGCAATCAAGCAACATTGTCGGTGTGACATTTTGGTTGAACTGCACAAAACACTCTTAAAACAAAAGTGTTTTGTGCAGTGCAACAGAAGGTCACAATGGCAACGAGGTGAAGTAGATAACCCTGTTTACACAAAGGTGCAAAGGAAACAATTAGTGGTCAATAACGGTGGATGACATAGAAGCCAACAAAAACAAGCATCTACCTTATCTAAATTGGAAAGAAAGCAAGACAGTAGCATTTCTCAAATGGTGGCATTGATTAATATTAACATAGAGATTATATTAACAATAAAATTCGTTAAACATGTAATTTGCTTTTAACTGTGGCATTGCATCAATTTTCCAGCGGCATTATTATAGGGTGTTTGTTTACAGGGACATTTTGGTGTAGGGACTAAAAAAACTCCGTGTCAGTCCCATCTAAACCAAATAGGAGGGACTTTTAGGGACTAAAAGTGGGCATTTGGGACTAAAGAAAGAACACCCTGAGGGAGTCTTTTTCGGACTTTTTCCAACAGTTGCCCCTGCCACGCATCGCACCTTGTCTCTATTAGTTCATTACTAGGGGTAACATGGTCTTTTAGCATGTCATTTAATAACCTGTAGTCCGTGTTTAGTCCCTGGAACCAAGCAGGTAGGGACTAGGGAGTTTTTAACCAAACAGGGCCTTAGATTAACAATATCTAATGAGTTGCACGGGACAGTGGACGCACCAGCACCATGTGCATCTACCGATGTACTGTGGTCATGCACAGTCTGTTGCAACAAAGAACAAACAACCAAGGAGCATATTTGTGTTGGTCCCAGTTTTGTTATCTTTAGACACCTTTCCCTATGTGAGCGCAGCAAATCTAGTCCTGCTCAAACTCTACAGCCTTGTCCCTTCCTTTCCTTTTTGAACTAGTACTTCCGCCCCTTCCTTTCCTCTTTGAACCACGTCCTAGATTTATGCGATACAACTTTCCCCACTACTTTCCCCCATTCCTTTCCTCTTTGAACCACGTCCTAGATTCATGCTATACAACTTTCCCCCTTCATTTCCTCTTTGAACCACATCCTAGATTCATGCTATATACAACTTTTCCCACTACTTTCCCCCACTCCTTTCCTCTTTGAACCACGTCCTAGATTCATGGTATACATGCAGCTAGAGCAATGCATGTGGAGTAAATAAATTATACCTTAAGGTTCTTGGGGCGTGGTCCGGTGGGCGACGGGACGGCGGCGAAGAAGAAGGGGTTGGAGGCCCTCCCGTGCCGCCGCTGGGTGGAAAGTGAACAGCTGCGCCAGTAGTCCCTCGCCGACGGCGAAAACGTTAAGCCTCCTTCCCTTCCCGATGGACGAATCCTGCCGGCTCTTTGAGCAGCAGTGAGGGGAGAGAGAGGCCAACAAAGTCTTGCTTAGATCTGGAGAGGGCGAGAGAGTGTGAAGAGAGCAACTACAAGCGTTGAGGCTCCAGTGGGAGAGGGTGAGAGAGAGTGTGAAGAGAGCAACTACAAGCGTTGAGGCTCCAGCGTGTATATATATACTGGAGAGAGAGAGAGAGTGAAGCATGCAAACCCTAGAAAACATTTTGACCAGTCAAAGAATCCTCCTGGCACAAATTATGCTCAAGTGTAGTTATCGAACCCGAGACCTCAAGTTTGATGAGCGAATAGGCTAACCAGCTACACAACCCTCCCGTTATGTTCAACGAGAGGGAAATAACCTTTTATACATTCCTACATTCGTGTGACAAGCATTCTGTGTTTTTGTGTGTGTGTGGGAGTCATTGGGATTTCAATCATAATCGTGTCATGTGGCTTTGGTGGTAAGACTATCCACAGTGGTGCAGAAATAATGCAGCCTTAGACACCTTACCTCTCTCCATGTAGTACGTTGGGTCCCACCAGTGAGAGGGTGAAACAAACAAATTAATAAGAAAAATTAAAAGCGCCAGCGGTGTTTCTTACCTCACACATCTCGCTACTGCTCGGGAACACTGTCCAATTGATCCCTCTGTTCGCTCACGTACTATTTTAAGTGAATCATTATTATAACATGCACACAAATTTTGGGCACTTGTATTCGACTTAAGTCAGTGTGCCACTGTATCTCATATACTTACTACTCCCTCCATCTAGGTGTAATAGGTCACGTTAGAAGGTGCAACGGGACCAAGGTGCGTGTGTGTGTGTGTTAGAGAGAGCGACAGATCGACATACTCCTACAGAGATATGTTGTGTAGTGTACGATTTTAGCCGCGAGAGTCGGTGCATCCTCTCGTTTCCGGGCGTGTCCGGTAGGGACATGCGGACAGCTGCCACGCCCGCTCCTGACCATCCTGGCCCACCCAAAGCCCCTCCATCGCCTGCGCGCTTCCCACCTGAAATGGTCAGCGCCGCTCCAAAGAATCGGTGCCGCATTCATGCCCGGGCAGAGCGGACGTGACCACTCGCTGGCGCAAGAGTGATGGTTGCTTCGTTCGTCCAATTTACTGTTGGGTCTATGTGATTTGACGGCTCATTGGTTTTTATTACTGAGGTGGTAGGACTGCTGGATGTCCCATGATTTCGGCGAAAGGAGGTACTACTACTAGATTACAATTTTCTCCATTCTTACAGCGGAGGTGTGCAAGAGCAGTGAAAACACGCAGGCTCAGTGATTACATGGCCCAGCTCACACTATCACCGTGCGACACCTAACTCTTTACATAGTACTCCCTCCATTCCTAAATATTACTAGATGAGTCCCCGCGCGTTGCCGCAGAACAACGGTATATCTCTCTACGCAAAATTATCGATTTCATAGAACTAAAAAAAACTCTATAACCGCATGACAAATGTGGTAGCCAAAATAAATAAACTCCCATCATCATTTAGATCATCCCACACAAGGAAAAAAGATCAGCCAACTCCTACTGCATAATGGGATTATATTTTTCTTTTTGACATGTTAATGGGACTTAAAAGCTCACTTACATGCATGCTACCGGTGCATGCTTTCATGTAGACATGTTGATGTGATTTAAAACCCACTCACATGCATGTGCCACGCTATTTCTGCATGCTTGCATGTGGCTTAGTGCGGAGCCTCTCAACGTCTAGATCAGATGGTTATTATGGACTGATTTACTTCATCTAACGGCTACATCAATTTTGATGATGTGGCTCAAGGAGAGGATAGAGAATTCCTAGTAGTGGGGGCTAGCTATTACTAGTAGATAAGTCTTTGTAGAGATTCCACTACATACGGAACAAAATGAATGAATCTACACTTAAAATGCATCTATATACATCCGCATGTGGTTCATGGTGAAATCTCTACAAAGACTTATATTTAGGAACGGGGGAGACAGCGTACTAAGCAAGCTTCTCCTCGTTCTGCGAGTTGACGGGACACACCAAAAGTACTCCAGTGTATAGAGCCTTGCCTCTAAGGTAGGCCCCACCTGGGTTGCCTCTTTTTTTAACATAACACGTCAAGTCGCAATTTGTTTGTTCACCCGTGGTAGACGATCCTCCCTCCACCAAGTGGAGAACTAGTACACGTGCCAAATTACCACGTGGGCTGCCTTTTTCGTACAAAAATGAGCTCCACCGTGTACCCGCGCGGGTGTGGTTGGGAAAGAGATGGGAGTACGTGCGTCATGCATGCACCTCTTCTCTTCGTGCACGTCCCCCACCTACGTGGGTGTGTGTGAGAGATACAAACCACGTTCGTGAGTGTTTTTTGTTTTGGGGTGGGGTGGGGTGGGGGTTGATGTCATGAATTATTTGTGGGAATATGTGTCGATGACATCTCAAACAAAATTTTGCATGCAATGTGTGTGAAATGGAGGCCTATCCATATCATACATAGATGGTCGGGCAATCCACGAGAAGAGAGAGGGGGGGGGGTCATAGCTATCGATAGAGTCGAAGAGAGGATCAAGTGGGTGGGTGCGAGATCGATGAAGAGAGCCATCGAAATTGTGTGTGTGTGCAAGTCAAAGATATAGGGCAACTGGCCTACCAGAATGTTAGAGGGCACATGTCAAGTTTGTGTGTGGCAGGGAGACATGACTAGAGCGCTCGATGTATCGGTGTGTGTGGGGGGAGGGGGTGGGGGAGGGGTAGGCAGAGGCCTAACTATATAGGTAGAATGACTCGTATATGTGTTGAGAAGGAGAGACCCAGCTATGTCTTGAGGGAGATCGGTCGACATCCATACATAACTGAATGACGGGAAATATGATGGGACAGAGAGAGATAGAGGAGAGAGAGAGGGAGGGAGAGGGAGGGGGAGGGAGGGAGAGGGGTAGAGTGCTGGATGGGTGATGGAGTTGCTTCTCGAGGATGGTGGGAGAGGCCTACTAGACAAACTGAGGCTGGAACTGCAATGTTATCAATAAGAGTGGGGATGTGTTTCTGTGTGTGCCTCTGCGTGATAGATCTGTCGGGACGCATCCATGGATGATGAAGGGGAACCATGTGTTTGGTAAGCAAACCTAACTAGATCGGTAGATCAATTGTTGTTTGTCGGAGGAAGGGAGAAACACAACTAATGAGGTAGATCGATTGACTTGTGGGTAAAAACGAGTTATAAGGACCTAGCTAGCTATATGTATAGCGAGAGATCGGTCGGTGTACGTCCATTTGTTAGAGGCAAATAAGGCCCAGCGAGACGGATAGACAGAGAGAATGGATCTAGGAGGTGGTGCGAGAGGCCCAACTACTAGCTAGATAGGGGGAGGAGTGTGCGGTTGTGAGATTGATGAAAAGAGGGGCGAGAGTTTACACGTGTGTCTGACCGTATGTTAGATACGAGGCAAGGACACATAAAGGAGGAGATTGAAGGTGTGTGTGTATGTTGTAGGCAGGCATCGCTGGAGAGGTTTATCGATTGGTGTGTGTCGGAAAGGAGTTGTGGAGACTCTGGGAGAACGACCTAAAGAAAAAAATGAAGGTGCCCGGTGTATAGAATGCCGAGGGAGGGGGAGGGCGAGGAGGATGTGTGCATGCACGAGAGAAATTTAGTGGTAGCTACAAAGGTTAGAGGATTGTGTGGGTGTAAGAGACTAACAAAGATCATAATTTGATATGAAAGCGGATTCATATATTTGAATAGGATATCATAGTGTTTTAAACATTGCATGCATGAATATAGCGGTGATACACGTGATCTGCACATGTTATACCATAATGTGATAATGCATGGCGTTTGCAACTCACAGCTAAATGCCGAACAATCTAAACCATACTATACATCAAACAATCTCACATTTTATTTGAATTTGTGATAATGTGTGGCATTTGCAGTTTACAACTAAATATCGAACAATCTAAACAATACTATATATCGGACATTCTCACATTTTATTTGAATTTGTGATAATGTGTGGTGTTTGCAACTCACATCTAAATACTTGTAGGCGTAGGGGGCGGGGCACCATACATAATGTGATAAACACATTATACATATGAGACATGGTTTAGATTATGAAGATCTAGCTAGAGCTAGAAATGTAATGTGATTTGAAATCAAAATAAAGTGGATTCAAAAAATCTAGTTTGAGTTCATATAGTACACATAGTACATATGTAACTCGAGACTAATCATGTGGTGTGCTATGAAGATAATACACAAACGATGGTTTAACTTGACAATAATGATGATTGTAGATCTTATTAAAACAAAGAAATGAATTCAAATGCTTTGACTTCACAACAATCATTACTGTAGATCTTATTCAAATAGAGAAACGAATTCAAATTTAGTTCATATTGAAGCGGTAGTATATACGTTTGGAATGCACTAAAACGTTCATTTGAGTAGTAGGTTGCATGCATTATACACGCGGTGAAATATTTTAATTGAACATAACATGAATTCAAAGTTTTGAATGACATTTGTAGTGCACATTGATTTGGTACAGTACACGTTAGGCTTGTCCGGAAATTTCAACCCGCGCCTTGTTAGCCCGAAATATTTAAGACATATCTTTGTCTCGTTGTGCTCCAAGAACTCCCTCCATCTCAACCCGTGCCTTGCTATTCCGAAATTGAATCTTGATCTCTAGCCTTCCCCAAGTTGCTTTCCACTCAACATCTGTGTCTCCTATTGCGTTTGAATCCTCCAAACCCTTCCCTTTACATTCTTGCAAGTTGCATGCTTTACTTTCCGCTGCTCATATACTATTTGCATGCTTGCTTGAATTGTGTTAAGATTGCTTGACTTTTCCAAAGTTGCTAAAATCTGCCAAGAACTAAAATTGGGAAAAGGATAAGTTTTTATTTGGTCAAGTAGTCTAATCACCCCCCCCCCTCTAGACATACTTTTGATCCTACAAGTGGTATCAGAGCTTTGGTCTCCATTTTCTTTGATTTCCATAGCTTTTGGTTGTCATAGCCTTGGTTTCACAACCTAGGAGAGTATGGCGGCTAGCGAGGGAAATTACCACCGTAGAGGTCCTTACTTTGATGGTACTAATTTTGCTAGTTGGAAGCATAAGATGAAAATGCATATTCTTGGATAACCCCGCCGTATGGGCTATTGTGTGTATTGTCTTACAAGGTGAATTCTTTGATGGGAGAGAACCAAACCATGAAGCTACCGGGGAAGAGTTGAAGATGCTTCAATACAATGCTCAAGCTTGTGATATCCTCTTCAACGGATTGTGCCCCAAAGAATTCAACAAAATCAGCCGTCTTCAGAATGCAAAGGAATTTTGGGATACTTTGATTAATATGCACGAAGGTACCGACTCCGTCAAGGAATCCAAGTTGGATGTGCTTCAAAGTCGGCTTGACAAGTTCAAAATGAAGGATGGTCAAGGAATCACAAATGAGATCGCCGGCTTAGGAAGTGAAGAGATGACCGACAAATTCATCATCAAGAAGATCCTAAGAGCTTTGGACGGAAAATATGATACCGTATGCACATTGATCCAAATGATGCCCAATTACAAAGATCTCAAGCCAACGGAAGTCATTGGAAGAATTGTTGCTCATGAGATGTCACTCAAGGATAAGGAGGAGCTCCATAACAAGTCAAGTGGTGCTTACAAAGCCTCATGTGAAGCTCCCACATCATGAAGTGAGAAACGAACCTTCAATGAAGAATTGAGCCTAATGGTGAAGAGCTTCAACAAGTTCTACAAGAGTAGAAGCAAAGAGAGAAGTTACAAGTCAAGGTCCTACAATGACAAAGGATCTTCTAGTCGAGAGCGAAATTGCTACAATTGTGGAAGACCCGGACACTATTCCAATGAGTGTACGGCACGCTACAAGAGAAGAGAAGATTCTCCAAAAAGAAGAAGTAGAAGAGAAGAATCACCATCAAGAGAGAGAAGGAGTAGATATGATCGTTATGAACGAAGAACAGCCCGGAGAAGCAAGGATTCGGAAAGGAAGGACAGGTCATCAAGGAGCTACAAAAAACGAAGAAATCAAGCTCACGTTGGTGAATGGGTATCCGGCTCCGACTTCGACAATCACTCCGAGAGAAGCTATCACTCCGACTCTGAATATATTCAAGATGAAGGTGTTTCCGGTCTAGCACTTGTGTCAACCAACTCCTACGACATATTTGATTCACCAAATGAAGGACTTGGAAGATGCATCATGGCTAAAGGCCCAAAGGTATCACACCCGAGTATGTTGATTTCAGTAGTGATGAAGATGACTTGTTAGGTGATGATGGTTTACTTGTTGACAACTCTAGTGATGAATACTATGATGAAATGTTAATTAATAATGCTAATCAAGATAAAACGAATGACAATGATAAGGAGAAGATTGAGTTTCTAACTAAAGAACTAAACACTCTTAAGTTAGCTCATGAAACTATCTTAGGAGATCATCGAGAACTTTTAAGGACTCATGAGAAATTATGTTTTCAAAAGCTCAACCTTGAACAAGAGCATGAGTTCTTAAAGGCAATCAATGATGATCTTCGCAAGAAAAATTCTTCTTACATTGCCAAGCGTTTACTCTTATCCACTTACATGCCTCAAGTCAAGTCTAGTAACAAGAACAAGAAAGATTCTTCCTCTAGTAGTGACAATAATCATGTTAAATCCAATGTTGTTGCTTCTAGTAGTTCTCTTGATTCCACTAATGATTCTCTTAGACAAGTTACACTTGAGCAAGAAAATAGCTTATTGAAGGGAATTATAGAGAAAGGTGTTTACAAGAGCCTTGCCGGGAGTAAGCAATTCGAGGAAATTGTATGCAAGCAAGGAAGACACTGGAAGAACCAAGGTGTTGGTTTTGAACGGAAGTTCAATGCCAATGGAGTTGAGTGGGAAGAAGATCAATACCCCAAGACGAAGTTTGTTCCTCAACAAAAGAAGTATGATCCTACTTCCTTTAAAGGGACACATGCTCAAGATGATCTCCCACCACAAGACCACGAGCAAAAAGGCAAGGATAAGCTTCAAGAGGAAATTGATGCATTTGAAGAAGCACCCAAGGCCTTGGTCAAGTGGGTTCCCAAGACTACATCAAGTTCTACTTCATCAAGTACGACTATAACTCCATGGATTCCCATCAAGATGATGTGGATCCCAAAGAAGAAGAACTAGAGAGTTCCCGAGGGTGAATCCACCAACATACTTCACTCTTATCATTTTGGCAAGAACAAGTGCAATCAACTTCCACATCTTGCACTAGTTCAAGGAGTCACAAACCCTCTTGTTGGTAAGACAAGGGATAAGGTAACCTAATGCTTTCATAGACATCATCTTGTGTGTGCATCACTCTATGTATATGGATATCCTTGTTTGTTCCTTGTGGGACTAACCCATGTAGGTATTGAAAGTGCAACTCACTCCAAAGGATTGCTCCAAATGATCTACATCAACATTGAGCATCCACATCTTCAACACCTACATGAAGTCATCATCGACAAAACCCAAGGTTAGTTCATACCTCTTAGGGGGTATCTCACATCTAGGGGAGCTTTACTCTAAGAATTGAGCTAAAGCAACTCTAATGGTGTGAACACAACAACGCTTTATTTAAAAGTGGTAACCCCACTTGTGCTTAAACGATGAGTATGACCTATGATCAAATGTTCTCATTTGACTCCTAAGTCAATATACTCATATATAGATGACCTAGTCGTCACCAATTGCTTGATAGATGCTAGAATTGGTTTTGCATGCTTCGCCACACATTTCATTTGCCATTTTATTGTGTGAGCATGTTGGTTGCATAATTTACTCATTCGAGGACATCCACTTGTTGCTTTGATTGTTTGGTTCCTTTTTCTTTTGCCAAGTGGATGGACAAGAATGCCTAAGAACCTTCTCTAGCTATCTATGTTTTTCTTGTCTCAAACTCTATTCATGCTACATCACAAAGTTTGATCAAGTCAGATTCAAACCACTCTGTGTGAGGAGCACTCGGAGTCCCCGATTCGTCATAGACTTAACCTTCCAAAACTTCTTTGTGTGTTTCGGTCTAACCGATTCATCCATTTTGGTAATACCGAGATCACTAAGTCGATCTAGGTTTTCAATCTCGGTGCAACCGATTTGAACTTTTCGGTCCCACCGAGTTGCAGTAACTGCTTGCAGTTATGCATCTCGGTGCAACCGAGTTGTTCCACTCGGTCACACCGATAGGGTGAGGCTATATATATCCCCGTGCCAAAATTTGGAAAATTTTCCGAACCCCTTCACCCGCGCTCAGCCTGCTCTGCCTCCCTGGGTCTCTAAATCGTCCTCCTCATCGCCAGCTGCCTCCCGCCGCTGGTCTCCACCGCCGTCAACGGAAATCGTCTCCGCCATTGCCGCCGTAGCAGGTCCATCACCGCACTTAGGGTATGGACTTGATCCTTGTGCTAATCCCCTCCGATTCCTAGGACATTGTTTTGCCATGTATCTTGCCACGATTGAGATCACTCTATCCAGTGAAACCACTCTGTAGCTTAGTCGTGGATTGAAAATTTAGGGTTAGGTTTCCACCGAAATCATCTCGGACCAACCGAGTTGTTGAAATCGGTTCCACCGATTTGGCTAAGGCCATTGCACATGTGATTCTCGGTCTGACCGAGAATTGCAAATCGGTGTGACCGAGTTCAATACTTTGTGAAACCCAAGCAGTCTCGGTGCCACCGAACTGTGACTCGGTCTGACCGAGTTCACTAGTTTAGGTTCCAAAAGTTGCTTCGATATCACTGAGTTTTCAAATCGGTAGAGCCGAAATGCTTTCTGTGGAAAACTAAAACTAAGTTTTTGACTCATTCTTTTGCAAAAACCTCTATACTTTGTGATGATCATCAAATCTACCTCATCTATAATCTATTCACAGGGTCTGCTGTCATTGTTTGCATCATGTCAGATCAGGGTGACAGTCAGAACAAGTCTGAGGAGCAAGTTAGCATGAGTGAGGGCACTAGTCCCTCTAGCAGCTTTGATGAGGGAAGTAGGAGTACACCCAGCAACTTGCCTAAGGCAGCCACCAGGACCAGAAAGAAGAGAACCTCAGATTCTGAGGAAGAGGACTATGTGGCTATTGAGGAAGAGTCCACCTCAAAGAGGAAAGGTCTGGAAAAGGAATATGTCACAACTGCTGCCACTAAGCCAGGAATGAAGAAAAAGGTTCCTGCTAAGAGAGTTCCCATGTCAAAAGCTAGAACATCCACTCAAGAGACTTTGGGATCTGCACCCAAAGAACAGGTTGTGGCAGAGAAGAAAAGGAAGGAAAGGGTCAAGAAGACCACTGCTAGAGTGCTTGGCAGATCTTCAATAATGAGAGATTCTGAAGAAGAGGAAGAGGAAGAGGATGCAGCACCAGCACCCAAAGCTCAAAAGCTTATGTGAGATGCTATAAGGGCAGGGGCTGCTCCATCAAATCCCAAAACTGCTCCTAAGACTGCTGCTCCAGCTCCAAAGCCAAAACCCAAGAGGAGCACCAGGAACATCCCTACTGAGGAGAAGAACAAGGCCCTCGTGCCTCAAGCTACTGAAGAAGAAGATGATTCTGTTGTGTTGAGGAAGTTTAAGCCCAAAATTCCAATTACAATGATGCACACCCAGTTGCAGAGAATATGAAAATTAGGAAGGATTCAGGATTGAGGCTATGGAGAGAGTCTGATCCATATGACACCAGGAGAAGGACTGATGTGGACTACAGGTTCCATACAAAGGAACAGCAGGACTTCTATGAGACTATTTTACTTGACAAGAAGCCCATAGTGTCTGACATGAGATGGGTTGATTGGAAATTCATTGAGGAAAATGAGGATCACTTCCCTGGTGTATATGACAGCTTCAAGGCATGTGGAGTCGATGAGTTTGTGGCTCAGAAGCTCACAAAGTGGAATGATGAGCTTATTATGTAGTTCTACTCCACAGCTCATTTCTACCCAGATGGAAGGATTGTCTGGATGTCTGAAGGTACTAGGTACCAGTCAATGGTTGAAGAATGGGAAAAATTGATCAATGCTCCTGAGGAGAATGAAGATGACTTGGATGTCGATGCCAAGAAGAAGAAGAAGGATCACAACACCATGGCACATATGTACAAAGAGATCCCAGATGTTGCTCTTGAGACACACAAGTTTGGATCAGTACATTACCTTCTGTCAGGCTTGCCAACAATCAACTGGATCCTCAGGCACACTCTCTTGCCAAAGTCAGGTGATCACAAGATGATCAGAGGCCATGCAATTAACCCGCTTCACATATTTGATGTGCCTCAAAAGTTCAAAGTCATGAGCCTAATTGTGGAAACCATAAAGAGAACAGCTGCAGATCAGAAGCGAAGTTGTGGGTATGCCCCACAGATCCAGGAGCTAATCAACTCCAAGATGGGCACTCGCACATATCTCTTGGACAAGGAACATATGCTCATCTACCCAGACTTTGAGGACAACACTATGGTGATGGATGAGAATGAACCATCTTCTGTGCAAGCACAAGCAAAGAGGGAGAAGGCAAGGACTAAAAAGGCTACAAAGATGCCAACCATTGATGAGGCATCTCAGTATCTTCTGAAGAGCAAGCAAGATCAGCTTGGCTACTTGATTGCCTCCACTCTGAGGATTGAGAAGGGATTGGCCACCCTGACTCAAAACCAGGAGAGCTTGGAGAGGATCATGGAGCAGAAGTTCTATGATTTAGATGTGAAGGTCACTGAGATCCAGTTAGTTGTTGAGCAACTTCAGGATGAAGTGCAGGAGAAGAAGGGGAAGTCTACCACTGATGCTTTTGCTAGAGTGCCCAGAGGACAGAGATCTGTTGCAGTGCCTGTTACAGACACTAGAGCAACTTCATCTGCACCAGCTACAGCTTCAGTGCCACCAACTCCAGCACCCACTCCACCAGCTCCATCTACATCAACTGATGTCTTCGTCCTTGGAGTTTTCTCTACACCACCACCTGAAGACCAAGCCTGAGAGTCGATCTAGCACTATGCATTTTATGAACTTTTTGGTAACTTGTTGCCAACGGGGGAGAAAATGTATAGATCATAGGCTTCGAGAGAGAGTGTTGCTTTTTATTCTCTCTTATTGTTTGGTGGTTGAACTTTGTTTATTTGCTTGTTTGAGATACTTTATTCTTGTGTGTGATACTTGGATGATCATGTGTTTGATCATATGCTACCTTAATGCTGGTTGGATGACATTATCCTTTTATATCCCCATATGATCATTCACTTTTCTTGGTGATGAGTGCATGTATTTAAGTATTATCATTTTGAGCGCTCCACCAAGATGTATGTGACGTGGAAGAGTAACCCAAGTTCCTAACTCATTGTGCATTTGCAGTCCAAAGCAAATCTTAAACTATGCACAAATTTAGGGGGAGCTCTTGCTTTTCACATACTTCTCAAAGCAACAATGTTTTTCACTCTTATTATCACTTGTCGAAGCTTTGATCTATATGTTGTCATCAATTACCAAAAGGGGGGAGATTGAAAGTGAAACTATCCCTAGGTGGTTTTGGTAATTCCTAACAACATATAGCTCATTGAGCTAATGCTATTTCAAGATTAATATCTCAGGAAAGCTCAATGATTGGCATGGCATGGATGAGAAAAGTGGACCCCTCAAAATGCTAAGGATAAAAGGATTGGCTCAAGCTCAAAGATCAAGACTCTACATTTTCTATTTTAGTGATCCAAGATCACATTGAGTCTATAGGAAAAGCCAATACTATTAAGGAGGGATGAGGTGTTGCTTAATGAGGCTCTTGCTCAAAATTCTTAGTGATATGCTCCAAAACCCTCAATTACTCTCTCATATCCACATATGACCTAAACCAAAAGTCAAACTCGGCCCCATCGATTCTTTCTATCCGGCGCCACCGAGTTCAAATGTTATTGCCACTGCCACAAACCCTAGGCAAATCTGTCTCACCGATTGGGATCTCGGTCACCGAGATGGGATTGTAATCTCTCTATTTCCCTTCGTAACTAAGGGAGTCCTAGATTAGGGGGTCTCCGGACAGCCGGACTATATCCTTTGGCCGGACTGTTGGACTATGAAGATACAAGATTGAAGACTTCGTCTCGTGTCCAGAGGGGACTCTACTTGGCGTGGAAGGCAAGCTAGGCAGTACGGATATGATATGTCCTCCTTTGTAACCGACCTTGTGTAACCCTAACCCTCTCCGGTGTCTATATAAACCGGAGGGTTTTAGTCCCTAGGACATAACAACAACATACAATCATACCATAGGCTAGCTTCTAGGGTTTAGCCTCTCTGATCTCGTGGTAGATCTACTCTTGTACTACCCATATCATCAATATTAATCAAACATGACGTAGGGTTTTACCTCCATCAAGAGGGCCCGAACCTGGGTAAAGCTTCGTGTCCCCTGCCTCTTGTTACCATCTGCCTAGACGCACAGTTCGGGACCCCCTACCCGAGATCCGCCGGTTTTGACACTGACATTGGTGCTTTCATTGAGAGTTCCTCTGTGTCATCGCCGTTAGGCTTGATGGCTCCTACTATCATCGATAGCGATGCAGTCCAGGGTGAGACTTTCCTCCCCGGACAGATCTTTGTGTTCGGCGGCTTTGCACTGCGGACCAATTCGCTTGGCCATCTGGAGCAGATTGAAAGCTACGCCCCTGGCCACCAGGTCAGGTTTGGGAGCTTAAACTAAATGCCCAACGTCCGCGGAGACTTGATCTTCGACGGATTTGAGCCTCTGCCTTGCGCGTTGTGCAGTCACGATGAGTACGATTTAGCTCTACCATCAAACAGTGTTCAGGAGATCGCACCGGCAGCCGCTCCGACCCTCAATTCGGAGCCAGTTGCGCCGCCCATGGATGGGTGGATGGACCCCGCCACGGAGGCCTTATCCTCAGCGGCGATCGAGCTGAACATCGACCTTACCTTGCACGAGAGCCGTATTGTTAAACTGCCGGATCTTTCTCCGGCCACGGACTCCGAAGCGCCTGCGCCCATTCCTATCGAATCCGATTGGGCGCTGATCATGGAGTTTACCTCCGCAGATATCTTTCAGCACTCGCCCTTCAGCGACATACTGAACTCATTAAGGTCTCTCTCCTTGTCAGGAGGATCCTGGCCGAACTATTTCCTGCCGGACTGGGATGCAGACGACGAAGAAATTCGCGGCCCACCCACCACCCACTTAGTAGCCACTGTTGATGACTTAACTGACATGCTAGACTTCGACTCCGAAGACATCGACAGTATGGACGATGACGCGGGAGACGAAGAAGAACCACTGCCCACAGGGCATTGGACAGCCACCTCATCATACGATATATACATGGTGGATACACCCAAAGAAGGCAATGGCGATGAGACAGCAGAGGATGACCCCTCCAAGAAGCAACCCAAACACCAACGTCAGCGGCGCCGCTCTAAGTCCCGCCAAAGCAAAAGTGGTGATACCGGCACAGGAGGTAATAACACTCCGGATAGTGCCGAAGACAACAATAACCCCCTCCAGCAAGAGTTAGAGCAGGAGGATGGAAGAGCCAGCCCTCCTGAGAGAGCGGCAGATGGATAAGCGGAGGATGATAATTACATGCCCCCTCCGAAGAGGAGGCAAGCCTCGGTGATGTCGAATTCGCCGTGCCAGAGGATCCCGTCGAACAAGAGCACTTCAAGCACCGGCTTATAGCCACGGCGAATAGCCTTAAGAAAAAGCAGCAGCAGCTTCAAGCTGATCAAGATCTGCTAGCTGACAGATGGACTGAAGTCCTCACGACCGAGGAATATAAACCCGAGCGCCCCTCCAAGAGTTACCCAAAATGCAGGTTGCTACCCCGACTGGAGGAAGAAGCGTATGACGCGGCTGATCGGCCACCTCGTGGCCGCGATAGAGAGGCATTTCAGCCAAAAACTCAGCCTGCACCCCGACGCCATTCAAATAAAAAGGCATGGGGAAATACGCCAGACCTGCGAGATGTATTGGAGGACAAAGCAAAACATGCAAGATCGATCTACGGATCACGAGGGCGCGCCACTATACGAGACGATAAACGTCACGCCGGATATAGTAAAAGTCAATCCGGCCGGGCCGAACACAGTGGGCAAGACCCGTTCGAGCTGCGTTGCAATATAGCCCAATACAGAGGAACCGCACACCCCCTATGCTTCACAGACGAAGTAATGGATCATCAAATCCCAGAGGGTTTCAAACCCGTAAATATTGAATCATACGACGTCACAATAGATCCTGCGGTATGGATCGAGGATTTCCTCCTCCACATCCACATGGCCCGCGGAGATGACTTACACGCCATCAAATACCTCCCACTAAAGCTCAAAGGACCAGCGCGGCATTGGCTCAACAGCTTGCCAGCAGCGTCCATTAGATGTTGGGAAGATCTGGAAGCCACATTCCTTGACAAATTTCAGGGTACTTATGTGCGACCACCAGACGCCGATGACTTGAGCCACATAATTCAGCAGCCAGAAGAATCGGCCAGGCAATTCTGGACACGGTTCCTAACAAAGAAAAATCAAATCGTCGACTGTCCGGATGCAGAGGCCCTAGCAGCCTTCAAGCATAACATCCGCAACTAGTGGCTTACCCGGCACCTTGGACAGGAAAAGCCGAAATCTATGGCAGCCCTCACGACACTCATGACCCACTTTTGTGCGGGAGAAGACAGTTGGCTGGCTCACAGTAACAACATATCAAAAAACCATGGTACTTTGGATACCAAGGACGGCAATAGCAGGTCACGTCGCGACAAACATAAGCGCCGCATTAACAGCGATAATACTGAGGATACGGCAGTCAATGCCGGATTCAAAGGCTCTAAACCCGGTCAGTGGAAAAAGCCATTTAAAAGAAGCACTCCGGGCCCGTCCAGTTTGGACTGCATACTCGATCGCTCGTGTCAAATACACGGTATCCCTCACAAGCCAGCCAACCACACCAATAGGGAATGCTGGGTGTTCAAGCAGGCCGGCAAGTTAATTGCCAAAGATAAAGATAAGGGGCCACATAGCGATGACGAGGAAGAGCCCCGGCAGCCGAACACCGGAGGACAGAAGAGGTTCCCCCCACAAGTGCGGACGGTGAACATGATATACGCTACACACATCCCCAAGAGGGAGCGGAAGCGTGCGCTCAGGGATGTATATGCGTTGGAGCCAGTCGCCCCAAAGTTCAACCCATGGTCCTCCTGTCCCATCACCTTCGATCGCAGGGACCACCCCACTAGTATCCGTCATGGCGGATTCGCCGCACTGGTCCTAGACCCAATCATTGAAGGATTTCACCTCACTCGGGTCCTTATGGATGGCGGCAGGAGCCTGAACCTGCTTTATCAGGACACAGTGCGCAAAATGGGTATAGACCCCTCAAGGATCAAACCCACAAAAACGACCTTTAAAGGCGTCATTCCAGGTGTAGAGGCCCATTGCACAGGCTCAATTACACTAGAAGTGGTCTTCGGATCCCCAGATAACTTCTGAAGCGAAGAATTAATCTTCGATATAGTCCCGTTCCGCAGTGGTTATCATGCACTGCTCAGGCGAACCGCATTTGCGAGATTCAATGCGGTACCGCATTATGCATACCTCAAGCTCAAGATGCCATGACCTAGTGGGGTTATTACAGTTAATGGAAACACAGAGCGCTCTCTCCGAACGGAGGAGCACACTGCGGCCCTCGCAGCAGAAGCGCAAAGCAACCTCTCAAGGCAATCCACCAGTTCGGCGTTCCAAGACCCGGACACCTTCAAGCGCACTTAGAGTAATCGGCAACTAGACCGCCTGGCACAATCTGAGCTCGCGTAGCAATGCGGCCCCCACCCCAGTCACAGCCAAACAGCGAAATCTGTGCCACGCGTACATAATTACGCATTAAAAATACCATGGGCACAGGTGGGGAGGGGGACACAACTACGGCACGCTCCAAGACGCGGCCTAAACCTCACTAGGGGCTTCCCGCCTTGTTATTTTTCTCTTTCAGGACTTTAATCTCTCAAAACCTTGTCCGGCAGCATGATTGCCGAACACATGACGCAGCAACCAAGAGAGGCAGAAAACTATGTCACACCACGGAACTCCCAGGTGGATTATGATAACGAGTGAAATATTTGTTTTAATACTATTTCTCAGCTTGCCCTTGGAAGGGACATAGTCCTACTTTTTGCTTATTGCACTATCTGTATCATTTTGCTTTAAACGCACCTTTTTGCATAAACAATGCATAGCATTAAGACTATTATTGCACTCTCCTTTTTTTATATATGTGTGTTCATTAATGATGCCTTGCAGCCGTACACTTCGGTTCGACCAATACTCCAGGGGCTTAAGTACCCCACAATATGGTGTGAGAAGTCCGAACACTTTCACAAGTGCGGCACCCCGAACTTATAGCATTATATGCATTAGCTCTGAATCATGTCTTTGCTCAAATGTTGGGTTTGCCCGGCTCCTATGTTTTGGTACCTTACATTCCACTCTATCGGCTAAGGTAGCGCTAGGAGAACTACTGCGATTGTGCCCTGGTTCTGCTGGGCTAAGCACCTCAGTAGAGAAAGCTAAAACTGACTGTCATGATAAGGCGAGAGACTGGTCGCTGTTCGGCGAGGTTTCGAGTCCCTAAACACTTATGCCGCTTAGAGCGAGGAGCCGGTCCTGTCCGGCTTAAAGGTGTGTATCGCGCCCCGAATTCGGCCTTCCGAATACCAGGGGCTTCGCCGAAATTTAAAATTGTAGAATTCTATGGCTAAGTGAGAGTGATAAAGCATTATTAGTCTGGTTGCCTTATTCGCTGTGCTGAGCACCTCCCTCGAAGGACCCAACAATGGGAACAAGAGTGCTCAGGTTTATCCCGAACACCCCAACACTTGCGGCATGGGGGCAGAAGCCGAGGACTAGCCATCTCTCAAATTGGATAAACAGCCAAACAGAAGGTAATATTTTAAACTCAAACAAGCGTTGCATAGCGCATATGAAACAAGTTTTCATCATACGGGATCACACAAGCAAGTTTACTCAAATATTACATCTTTTGAACATTCGTCCGCTACAAGACAGGCACCCTTCAGGACACCCTCATAATAAATTTCAGGGGTGCAATGCTCCTTGCCCTGTGGCAGTCCTTCCTTAATCAGCTTCACGGCGTCTAGCTTGGCCCACTGCACCTTCACACGGGCGAAAGCCCGGCGTGCACCTTCGATGCAGAGGGACCGTTTGACGACTTCCAGCCATGGGCAGGCATCTACAAGCCGCCTCACCAGGCCGAAGTAGCTGTTCGGAAGGACGTCGCCAGGCCACAGCCGGACTATAAAGCCCTTCATGGCCTGTTCGGCCGCCTTGTGTAGCTCGACCAGCTGCTTCAGCTGGTCGCTCATAGGCACCGGTTGTTCGGTCCCTGTATACTGAGACCAGAATAGCTGCTCCGTTGAGCTTCCCTCCTCGGCCTGGTAAAACTGTGCGGCATCCGACACGCTGCGGGGCAAATCTGCGAATGCTCCTGGAGAGCTCCGGATTCGGGTAAGTAATAGGTAATTTACTTTCACATGCTTGCTTTGCATATAGAATTCCTTACCCGCCGCTATTTTCTTCATAGCGTCATTCTCCTGAAGGGCCTTTTGGGCTTCGGCCTTGGCACTCTTTGCGCTCTCGAGGGCTACGACAAGCTCAGGATCTCGCGTCTTCGAGTCAAGCTCCAACGCCTCATGCTTCGCCACGAGAGCCTGGAGCTCTTGTTGCACCTCGCCCACCCGAGCCTCTTGCCTTTCCCACTTGGTGCACTCCTTGGCCGCTTTATCTTCAGCCTTGGACAGCGCTTGCTTTAGGGTTACCACTTCGGTTGTGGCCCCTGGCAAATATACGATGATCCTGTCATTTCGCAATCGCGTTTTCTTTTATATGTACATATCTATAGACAGGGTATTACTTACCCCTGTTCTCCTCGAGCTGCCTCTTGGGAAGGCCGAGCTCTTTCTTGGACCCCTCGAGGTCCTGCTTCAGTGTGGCGACCTCCGCAGTCAATGCGGACGAGGCCGGCAGCGAAGCCTGCATACACATATTGACATACTTATATTAGACTCCTGTGATATTATTTGATCCTCTGTTCAGCTTTTCTTTGTGAACATCGAACAGAGCATCAAGGGCTACTGTCTATGCGGTAATATTTTTCCTATATTTTAAACACTTACCTCAAAGCCTGTTAGAAGGCTGGCACAGGCTTCAATCAGTCCGCTCCTGGGGACTGAACCTTCTGGACCACCGCACTCATAATAGTACGGTGCTCCTCGTCGATGGAAGCGCTGCGAAGCGTTTCCAGCAGATTGTCCGGCGCCTCTAGATGGACAGAGGTCACCGGCACAGGCGTCTTGCCCCTCTTGGAAGGAGGCCGCCTTCCTGAGTCCGGAACCACTGGAGGATCCGACGCGGTGTTCGGCTGAGGGCCGAACTCAGAGCCTTCAGGGGCCTTGTCCCCTCTGCTCCTGGAGTCTAGAAGTTCGCCTTGAGGCACCTCCGGGACTGTCTCCCCTCAACCCGGTGCCTCTTGAGACAATACCTCTGCATCGTCCGCAGGGCAAGGGGAGGTGGCGGTCGGAAGTGGATCGCTATCCATATCCATCGAGCCTAGGAAGCCGTCCGATGATACATCGATACTAGCTCGTGGAGGCCTGCATAATCATGTTCGGCATTAGGGAAAGCAGTGCGACAAAGGAATGCTATGAGTTACTCTGGTATCCGAATACTTACAATCTCCCCAGGGGCTTGGCCTTGGGCAACCACTCATCTTCGCCTTTGTCGGCGGTGGTGGAACTATCCGGAAGGAGAGTCCTTCCCTTCTTGGACCCTTCGCCTCCCCCCCCCCAGTTGGGGCGGCCTTCCTTTTCTTGTCTCCCCCAACTGAAGTGGGAGCATCTTCTTCTTCCTCCTCGTCTTCGGGGGAGGAGTGTGCCGCAGAGTCATCGGACGATGAGTCCGATAACACCTGGCATCGGGAACTCTTTCGGGTTCCCTTGGCCTTGTTGGTCTTCTCTGGCACCTTGTAAGGAGCCGGAGTCAGCATCTCCGTTAGGAGAGCATTTGCTGGGCCTTCGGGCAAGGGAGCCGGACAGTCGATCTGTCTGGCCGTTTCCTGCCAGTCCTGTCAAAGGAACGGGAGCTTAGATCCCGCATAGAGTCAAACTATGGAAAACAAGTATCCTGTAAGAGGTAAAACAGCTTACCGTGCTGGCTTGGCGCTTCGTGCAGAATCCATGATCCTCGGTAGTAGGAGTAGGAACCTCAGCGCCCTTGAATAGCACCTTCCAGGCATCCTCGTGTGTTGTATCGAAGAGCCTGTTCAGAGTTTGGTGTTGGGTCGGGTCGAACTCCCACAAGTTGAAGGCCCGTTGTTGACACGGGAGGATCCGGTGGATGAGCATGACCTGGAGTACGTTGACAAGTTTGAGCTTCTTGTTCACCATGTTTTGAATACATGTTTGGAGTCCGGTCAGCTCTCCCGAACTACCCCAGGACAGGCCCTTCTCTTTCCAGGAGGTGAGCCGCGTGGGGATGCCAGATTGGAACTCGGGGCCGCTGCCCATGCAGGGTCACGTGGCGCGGTGATGTAGAACCACCCCGATTGCCACCCCTTTATGGTCTCCACGAAGGAGCCCTCGAGCCATGTAACGTTGGGAATCTTGCCCACCATGGCGCCTCCGCACTCCGCCTGGCAGCCGCCCACTACCTTCGGCTTGACATTGAAGGTCTTCAGCCATAAGCCGAAGTGGGGCTTGATGCGGAGGAAGGCCTCACACACGACGATAAACGCCGAGATGTTGAGGATGAAGTTCGTGGCCAGATTGTGGAAATCCAGGCCGTAGTAGAACATGAGCCCCCGGACAAATGGGTGGAGAGGGAATCCCAGTCCGCGGAGGAAATGGGTAAGGAACACTACCCTCTCATGGGGCCTGGGGTGGGGATGAGTTGCCCCTCATCTGGGAGCCGGTGCGCGATGTCGTCGGGCAGGTATCCGGCTCTCCTCAGCTTCTGGATGTGTCCCTCCGTGACGGAGGAGACCATCCACCTGCCTCCCACTCCGAACATGATTGGAGAAGGTCAAGGTGGGAAATGCAGACTTGGGTGCTAGAGATCGAGTGTGCGAAAATGGATGAGCTTAGGAGGAAGAAGGCGTGGATGAAAAGGTGAATCCTTATCCCTTTATATGGGCAGACGAAACTATGTGCCCCCATTAGCCTAGTAAAACTCGCTTGTCCCCCAAGCGCCGTAATCGATGGCGCGGTTGGGTTACCCACGCCCATATTGATGAGAATCTCGTAATAAGGGGAGCACGATCTCTGCTTTGACAAGACGTGTCAAAAAACTGCCTCGCGTTATGTGCGGGGCTAGTCAAAGGAAACGGTTCGAATAATCACCGGGCCATGACATAATGTCGTGTTGCCAAGACATGTCAGTAGATTGGATTTGTGGAAATATTATTCTCTCTATGGTGGAATGTGGAACTTATTTTGCAGGGTCGGACATATCCTTGTATTTAAATTCTTCCGTGGTGTATTCGGAGGAGGAACCCGCCTTGCAATGCCGAATATAATACTGCACGTCGGACTCATCATCATTGAAGCCTGGTTCAGGGGCTACTGAGGGAGTCCTGGATTAGGGGGTCTCCGGACAGCCGGACTATATCCTTTGGCCGGATTGTTGGACTATGAAGATACAAGATTGAAGACTTCGTCTCGTGTCCGGAGGGGACTCTACTTGGCGTGGAAGGCAAGCTAGGCAGTACGGATATGGATATCTCCTCCTTTGTAACCGACCTTGTGTAACCCTAACCCTCTCCGGTGTCTATATAAACCGGAGGGTTTTAGTTCGTAGGACATAACAAAAACAAACAATCATACCATAGGCTAGCTTCTAGGGTTTAGCCTCTCTGATCTCGTGGTAGATCTACTCTTGTACTACCCATATCATCAATATTAATCAAGCAGGACGTAGGGTTTTACCTCCATCAAGAGGGCCCGAACCTGGGTAAAGCTTCGCGTCCCCTGCCTCCTGTTACCATCTGCCTAGACGCACAGTTCGGGAACCCCTACCCGAGATCCGCCGGTTTTGACACCCATAGTAACATTTTGGTCCCACCGAGATGAGCGATCGGTCCCACCGAGATTGCAATGTAAACTCTTTGTTTCCCTTTTGTAACATTTCGGTCCCACCGAGTTTACCTAACCAACTCTCTGTTAGCTTATTACCAAAATCGGTCTCACCGAGTTTGTGTAATCGGTCTCACTGAGATTAGTTATGCCCTAACCCTAACCATATCGGTCCTACCGAGTTGCATGTCGGTCCCACCGAAACTCCTAACAGTCACTAGCTTTGCTGAATCGGTCCGACCGAGTTTATCAATTTGGTCCCACCGAGATTGGCAAGTTGTGTGTAACGGTTAGATTTTGTGTGGAAGCTATATATACCCCTCCACCTCCTCTTCATTCGTGGAGAAAGCCATCAGAACAAACCTACACTTCCAACTTACTTTTTCTGAGAGAGAACCACCTACACTTGTGTTGAGGCCAAGATATTCCATTCTTATCATATGAATCTTGATCTCTAGCCTTCCCCAAGTTGCTTTCCACTCAAATCCTCTTTCCACCAAATCCATATCCTGTGAAAGAGAGTTGAGTGTTGGGGAGACTATCATTTGAAGCACAAGAGCAAGGAGTTCATCATCAACACACCATTTGTTACTTCTTGGAGAGTGGTGTCTCCTAGATTGGCTAGGTGTCACTTGGGAGCCTCCGACAAGATTGTGGAGTTGAACCAAGGAGTTTTTAAGGGCAAGGAGATCGCCTACTTCGTGAAGATCTAGCGCTACTGAGGAAAGTCCTTCGTGGGCGACGGCCATGGTGGGATAGACAAGGTTGCTTCTTCATGGACCCTTCGTGGGTGGAGCCCTCCGTGGACTCGCGCAGCCGTTACCCTTCGTGGGTTGAAGTCTCCATCAACGTGGATGTACGATAGCACCACCTATTGGAACCACGACAAAAACATCCGTGTCTCCTATTGCATTTTAATCCTCCAAACCCTTCCCTTTACATTCTTGCAAGTTGCATGCTTTACTTTCCGCTGCTCATATACTCTTTGCATGCTTGCTTGAATTGTGTTAAGATTGCTTGACTTGTCCAAAGTTGCTAAAATCTGCCAAGAACTAAAATTGGGAAAAGGATAAGTTTTTATTTGGTCAAGTAGTCTAATCACCCCCCCTCTAGACATACTTTCGATCCTACACATTCACATATACTTATCAGAAATGTTGTAGTGCTCCCACTCACTTTCTTGTAAATACAGGCTTCACCGCAAGTCTGTATAAAACCATATGCTTTGATCACTTTATCAAAGCATATATTCCAACTCTGAGATGCTTGCACCAGTCGATAGATGGATTGCTGGAGCTTGCTCACTTTGTTTGCACCTTTAGGATCGACAAAACCTTCTGGTTGCATCATATATAACTCTTCTTTAAGAAATCCATTAAGCAATGCAGTTTTGACATCCATTTGCCAGATTGCATAAAATGTGGCAACTACTAATTGATTCGGACAGACTTATAAGCATCGATACGAGTGTGAAAAATTCATCATAGTCAACACCTTGAACTTGTCAAAAACATTTGGCGACAATTCGAGCTTTGTAGATAGTAACACTACTATCAGCGTCCGTCTTCCTCTTGAAGATCCATTTATTCTCAATGACTCACCGATCATCAGGTAAGTCAATCAAAGTCCATACTTTGTTCTCATACATGGATCCCATCTCAGATTTCATGGCCTCAAGCCATTTTGCGGAATCTGGGCTCATCGTCGCTTCCTCATAGTTCGTAGGTTCGTCATGGTCAAGTAACATTACTTCTAGGACAGGATTACCATACCACTCTGGTGTGGACCATACTCTGGTTGACCTACGAGGTTCGATAGCAACTTGATCTGAAGTTTCATGATTATCATCATTAGCTTCCTCACTAATTGGTGTAGGAATCACTAGAACTAATTTCTGTGATGAACTACTTTCCAATTCGGGAGAAGGTACAACTACCTCATCAAGTTCTACTTTCCTCCCACTCACTTCTTTCGAGAGAAACTCCTTCTGTAGAAAGGATCCATTCTTAGCAACTAATATCTTGCCTTCGGATCTGTGATAGAAGGTGTACCCAATAGTTATTTTTGGGTATCCTATGAAGACACACTTCTCCGATTCGGGTTTGAGCTTATCAGAATGAAACTTTTTCACATAAGCATCGCAACCCCAAACTTTAAGAAATGACAACTTAGGTTTCTTGCTAAACCACAGTTCATACGGTGTCATCTCAATGGATTTAGATGGTGCCCTATTTAATGTGAATGCAGCTATCTCTAATGCATAACCCCAAAACGATAGTGGTAAATCGGTAAGAGACATCATAGATCGCACCATATCCAATAAAGTGTGATTACAACATTCGGACACACCATTATGCTGTGGTGTTCCGGGTGGCGTGAGTTGCGAAACTATTTCACATTGTTTCAAATGAAGACCAAATTTGTAACTCAAATATTTTCCTCCGCGATCAGATCATAGAAACTTTATTTTCTTGTTATGATGATTTTCCACTTCACTCTAGAATTCTTTGAACTTTTCAAATGTTTTATACTTATGTTTCATTAAGTAGATATACCCATATCTGCTCAAATCATCTGTGAAGGTCAGAAAATAACGATAGCTGCCATGAGCCTCAATGTTCATTGGACCACATACATCCGTATGTATGATTTCCAATAACTCTATTGCTCGCTCCATTGTTCTGGAGAACGGAGTTTTAGTCATCTTGCCCATGAGGCATGGTTCTCAAGTACCAAGTGATTCATAATCAAGTGATTCCAGAAGTCCATCAGAATGGAGTTTCTTCATGCACTTTACACCAATATGACCTAAACGGCAGTGCCGCAAATAAGTTGCACTATCATTATCAACTCTGCATCTTTTGGCTTCAATATTATGAATATGTGTATCACTACGATCGAGATTCAATAAACCATTCACCTTGGGTGTATGACCTCAGAAGGTTTTATTCATGTAAACAGAATAACGATTATTCTTTATCTTAAATGAATAAACGTATTGCAATAAACATGATCTAATAATATTATGCTCAACGCAAACACCAAATAACATTTATTTAGGTTCAACACTAATCCCAAAGGTAAAGGGAGTGTGCTATGGTGATCTTATCAATCTTGGAATCACTTCCAACTCACATCATCACTTCACCCTTAACTAGTCTCTGTTTATTTTGCATCTCCCATTTCGAGTTACTACTCTTAGCAACTGAACCAGTATCAAATACCGAGGGGTTGCTATAAACACTAGTAAAGTACACATCAATAACATGTATATCAAATATACCTTTGTTCACTTTGCCATCCTTCTTATCCGCCAAGTATGTAGGGCAGTTCCATTTCCAGTGACCATTTCCTTTGCACTAGAAGCACTCAGTTTCAGGCTTGGGTCTAGCTTTGGGCTTCTTCATGGGAGTGGCAGCTTGCTTGCCATTCTTCTTGAAGTTCCCTTTCTTTCCCTTTCCCTTTTACTTGAAACTAGTGGTCTTGTCAACCATCAACACTTGATGCTTTTCTTGATTTCTACCTTCGCTAATTCCAGCATCGCAAATAGCTCGAGAATCGTTTATGTCATCCCTTACATATTATAGTTCAACACGAAGTTCCAATAGCTTGGCGATAGTGACTAGAGAACTCTGTCAATCTCTATCTTATCTGGAAGATTAACTCCCACTTGATTCAAGCGATTGTAGTAGTCGGACATTCTGAGCACATGCTCACTGGTTGAGCTATTCTCCTCCATATTGTAGGCAAAACACTTGTCAGAGGCCTCATACCTCTCGACTCGGGCATGAGTTTGAAATACAAATTTCAGCTCTTGGAACATCTTATATGCTCCATGGCATTCAAAACGTTTTTGAAGTCCCGGTTCTAAGCCGTAAAGCATGGTGCACTAAACTATCAAGTAGTCATCATACGGAGCTTTGCCAAACGTTCATAACATCTGCATCTGCTCCTGCAATAGGCCCGTCACCTAGTGGTGCTTCAAGGACATGATTCTTCTGTGCAGCAATGAGGATAATCCTCAAGTTACGGACCCAGTCCGTGTAGTTGCTACCATCACCTTTCAACTTAGCTTTCTCTAGGAACGCATTAAAATTCAACGGAACAAAAGCACGGGCCATCTATCTACAACAACATAGACATGCAAAATACTATCAGGTACTAAGTTCATGATAAACTAAAGTTCAATTAATAAATTACTTAAGAACTCCCACTTAGATAGACATCTCTCTAATCATCTAAGTGATCACGTGATCCATATCAACTAAACCATGTCCGATCATCACGTGAGATGGAGCAGTTTTCAATGGTGAACATCACTATGTTGATCATATCTACTATATGATTCACGCTCGACCTTTTAGTCTTAGTGTTCCGAGGCCCTATCTCCATATGCTAGGCTCGTCAAGTTTAACCTGAGTATGCCACGTCTGCGAAACTGGCTTGCACCCGTTGTATGTGAACGTAGAGCTTATCACACATGATCATCACGTGGTGTCTCGGCACGATGAACTGTAGCAATGGAGCATACTCAGGGAGAACACTTATACCTTGAAATTTAGTGAGAAATCATCTTATAATGCTACCGCCGAACTAAGCAAAATAAGATGCATAAAGGATAAACATCACATGCAATCAATACAAGTGATATCATATGGCCATCATCATCTTGTGACTTTGATCTCCATCTCCAAAGCATCGTCATGATCACCATCGTCACCGGCTTGACACCTTGATCTCCATCGTAGCATCGTTGTCGTCTCGCCAACTATTGCTTCTACGACTATCGCTACCGCTTAGTGATGAAGTAAAGCAATTACATGGTGATTGCATTTCATACAATTAAGCGGCAACCATATGGCTCCTGCCAGTTGTCGATAATTGTGTTACAAAACATGATCATCTCATACAATAAAATTTAGCATCATGTCTTGACCATATCACATCACAACATGCCCTGCAAAAACAAGTTAGACGTCCTCTACTTTGTTGTTGCATGTTTTACGTGGCTGCTACGGGCCGAGCAAGAACTGTTCCTACCTACGCATCAAAAACCACACACGGTATAGTGATTGCTTTTTGATCTTTAGAAAGAACCCTGTTCATTGAATCCGATTCAACTAAAGATGGAGAAACATACACCCACTAGCCACCTATGTGTGAAGCACGTCGGTAGAACCAGTCTCGCATAAGCGTACGCGTAATGTCAGTATGGGCCGCTTCATCCAACAATGCCGCTGAATCAAGAATCAACTAGTGATGGTAAGCAATACATATATACCCATGCCCACAACTCTTTTGTGTTCTACTCGTGCATATAACATCTACGCATAAACCTGTCTCGGATTCCACTGTTGGGGAACGCAGTAATTTTAAAAAAATTCCTACGCACACGCAAGATCATGGTGATGCATAGCAAGAAGAGGGGAGAGTATCGTCTATGTACCCTCATAGACCGTAAGCGAAAGCTTTATGACAATGTGGTTTATGTACTCGTACGTCTTCACGATTGACCGATCTAGCACTGAAGGTACGACACCTCCGTGATCTGCACACGTTCGGCTCGGTGACGTCCCGTGAACTCACGATCCAGTAGAGCTTCGAGGGAGAGCTTCGTCAGCATGATGGCGTGATGACGGTCATGATGTTGCTACCGGAACAGGGCTTTGGCTAAGCATCGCTACGATATTACCGAGGTGGATTATGGTGGAGGGGGGAACCGCACACGGCTAAAGATCAATGATCAACTTGTGTGTCTATGGGGTGCCCCCTCCCCCGTATATAAAGGAGTGGAGGAGGGGGAGGGGTCGGTCTCCTAGGCGCGCCCTAAGGGGAGTCCTACTCCAACCGGGAGTAGGATTGCCCCCTTGCCTTGTTGGATTTAGGAGAGAAGGAAGGAGGAGGGATGAGGAAGGAAAGGGGGGCCGGCCCCCCTCCCAATTCGGATTGGGATTAGGGGGCGCACCCTCCTTTTGTCCTTTCCCCCTCTCCCATTAAGGGCCATATACCTCCCGGGGGGCTCCGGTAACCTCCCGTTGCTCCGGTATACTCCTGTTTTCACCCAGAACCATTCCGATGTCCAAACATAGGCTTCCAATATATTAATCTTTATGTCTCGACCTTTTCGAGACTCCTCGTTATGTCCTTGATCAAATCCGGGACTCTGAACTACCTTCGGTACATCAAAACACATAAACTCGTAATATCGATCATCACCGAACGTTAAGCATGTGGACCCTATGGGTTCGAGAACCATGTAGACATGACCGAGACATGTCTCCGATCAATAACCAATAGCGGAACCTGGATGCTCATATTGGTTCCTACATATTCTACGAAGATCTTTATCGGTCAAATTGCATAACGATATACGTTGTTTCCTTTGTCATCGGTATGTTACTTGCCCGAGATTCAATCGTCGGTATCTCAATACCTAGTTCAATCTCGTTACCGTCAAGTCTCTTTACTCGTTCTGTAATGCTACATCCCGTAACTAACTCATTAGCTACATTGCTGCGAGGCTTATTGTGATGTACGTTATCGAGAGGGCCCAGAGATACCTCTCCGACAATCGGAGTGACAAATCCCAATCTTGATCCATGCCATCTCAACAAACACCATCGGAGACACCTGTAGAGCACCTTTATAATCACCCAGTTACATTGTGACGTTTGGTAGCACACAAAGTGTTTCTCCGGTATTCGGGAGTTGCATGATCTCATGGTCATAGGAACATGTATAATTATGGAGAAAGCAATAGCAACAAACTAAACGGTCATCGTGCTGAGCTAACGGATGGGTCAAGTCAATCACATCATTCTCTAATGATGTGATCCCATTAATCAAATGACAACTCGTGTCTATGGTTAGGAAACATAACCATCATCGATTCAACGAGCTAGTCAAGTAGAGGCAAACTAGTGACACTCTGTTCGTCTATGTATTCACACATGTACTAAGTTTCCGGTTAATACAATTCTAGCATGAATAATAAACATTTATCATGATATAAGGAAATATAAATAAAAACTTTATTATTGCCTCTAGGGCATATTTCCCGTGTGATTGAACTTTGAATATTTTCATCAATGTACTGTGTGTGCCAGCATGATCTTGGAATGGTATAGCTACACAGAGATTTGACCGATTTCGGGTCGGGTCGCTACAATACTCTCCCTCTTGTTGCTATGCATCACCATGATCTTGCATGTGCATAGGATTTTTTTGAAATTACTGCGTTCCCCAACATGGGGGAGGTGCCCTGGTCTTGTATCACCATCACACTTCTATCTTTACTGTTTTCTTAGTTCGATCCTTTTGATGATATCTTGATCTAGTAGAATAAAGTTTAGTATGTTCTAGCTTTGAGTTTTTAGTATTGATCCTTACTATGTAACCTAGTCCGTGAGCTATATATAATAAAGATTAGTTTTGAGTCGAGGGATTTGCTATCTTGCTATGATCTTGAGGGAATAAAAGAAAGAATAAAAAGAAATAAAGAGATCATATTGATCTTATGGAGAGTAATGACTTCACATATAAAGAGTATGATGAATAAAAGTTGTTGAGAGTTGACAAACATAGTTTTAGTCATCGTTGTAATTAATAGGAAGTAATAAAGAAAGAGAGGTTTTCACATATAAATATACTATCTTGGACATATTTTATGATTGTGAGCACTCATTAAAATATGACATGCTAAAAAGTTGATGTTGGACAAGGAAGACAATGTAATGGGTTATGTTTTCTTACATCTGAAATAAATTATATTGTCATGGATCATCCAACATGTTGAGCTTTCCTTTCCCCCTCATGCTAGCCAAATTCTTTGCACCAAGTAGAGATACTACTTGTGCTTCCAAATATCCTTAAACCTAGTTTTGCCATGAGAGTCCATCATATCTGCCTATGGATTGAGTAAGATCCTTCAAGTAAGGTGTCATTGTTGCAAGCAATAAAAATTGCTCTCTAAATATGTATGATCTATTAGTTTGGAGAAAATAAGCTTTATATGATCTTGTGATGTGGAAGAAATAAAAACGACGGACTGCATAATAAAGGTCCATATCACAAGTGGCAATATAAAGTGACGTTCTTTTTCTTTAAGATTTCGTGAATCCAACCATAACAACACATGACAACCTCTGTTTCCCTCTGCAAAGGGCCTATCTTTTACTTTTGTCTTATACTTTATACAATAGTCATGGTGATCTTCACCTTTCCATTGTAAATTTTATCCTTTGGCAAGCACTGTGTTGGAAAGATCCTGATATATATAGCTAATTGGATGTGGGTTTTCATAAACTATTATTGTTGACATTACCCTTGAGGTAAAAGGTTGGGAGGCGAAACTATAAGCCCCTATGTTTCTCCGTGTCCGATTAAAGCTTCATACCCATAAGTATTGTGTGAGTGTTAGCAATTGTGAAAGACTAAATGATAGTTGAGTAGGTGGAATTACTGAAAAGCTCTTATATTGACTCTTTTCGATGTTATGATAAAATGCAATTGCTTCAATGACTGATATTAGAGTTTGCTAGCTTTCAATGAAGTTTCTGATTCATACTTTACATTGTGAATAGATTGTTACTTTAGCATAAGAAATCATATGACAATATATATATATATATGTGTTGTTGCTGTTCTAAGAATGATCATGACGCCCTCATGTCCGTATTTTATTTTATCGACACCTCTTTATCTAAACATGTGGACATATTTTTCGATATCGGCTTCCGCTTGAGGACAAGCAAGGTCTAAGCTTGGGGGAGTTGATACGTCCATTTTGCATCATGCTTTTATATCGATATTTATTGCATTATGGGCTGTTATTACACATTATGTCACAATACTTATGCCTTTTCTCTCTTATTTTACAAGGTTTACAAGAAGAGGGAGAATGCCGGTAGCTGGAATTCTTGGCTGGAAAAGGAGCAAAAATTAGAGACCTATTCTGCATAACTCCAAAAGTCCTGAAACTCCACAAAAGTCAATTTTGGAATATATAGAAAATATTGGGCGAAGAAAGCACTAGAGGGGGGCCACCCACCGTCCACGATGGTGGGGGCGCGCCCTGCCTCATGGTCCCCTGCCAGGCCTCCGGTGCCCATCTTTTGCTATATGAAGTTGTTTTCCCTGGAAAAAATAAGCAGGAAGCTTTTAGGACGAAGCGCTGTCGTCTCGAGGCAGAACCAATCTAGGGCTCCGGCGGAGCTGTTCTGCCGGGGAAACATCCCTCCGGGAGGGGGAAATCATCACCATCGATCCTCTCATCGGGAGGGAGTCAATACCCATCAACATATTCACCAGCACCATCTCATCTCAAACCCTAGTTCATCTCTTGTATCCGATCTTTGTCTCAAAACCTCAGATTGGTACGTGTGGGTTGCTAGTAGTGTTGATTACTCCTTGTAGTTGATGCTAGTTGGTTTATTCGGTGGAAGATCATATGTCCAGATCCTTCATGCATATTAATACCCCTCTGATTATGAACATGAATATGATTTGCGAGTAGTTACATTTGTTCCTAAGGACATAGGAGAAGTCTTGCTATAAGTAGTCATGTGAATTTGGTATTCGTTCGATATTTTGATGAGATGTATGTTGTCTCTCCTCTAGTGGTTTCATGTGAACGTCGACTACATGACACTTCACCATTGTTTGGGCCTAAGGGAAGGCATCGGTAAGTAATAAGTAGATGATGGGTTGCTAGAGTGACAGAAGCTTAAACCCTAGTTTATGCCTTGCTTCGTAAGGGGCTGATTTGGATCCACATGTTTCATGCTATCGTTAGGTTTACCTTAATACTTCTTTTGTAGTTGCGGATGCTTGCAAGAGGGGTTAATCATAAGTGGGATGCTTGTCCAAGGAAGGGCAGTACCCAAGCACCGGTCCACCCACATATCAAATTATCAAAGTAACGAACGTGAATCATATGAGCATGATGAAAACTAGCTTGACGATAATTCCCATGTGTCCTCAGCAGTGCTTTCCTTTATATAAGATTTTTTCCAGGCTTGTCCTTTGCTACAAAAAGGTTTGGGCCACCTTGCTGCACCTTGTTTACTTTTGTTATTTGTTACTCGTTACAAATTTCATTATCACAAAACTATCTGTTACTGATAATTTTAGTGCTTGCAGAGAATACGTTACTGAAAACTGCTTGTCATTTCCTTCTGCTCCTCGTTGTGTTCGACACTCTTACTTATTGAAAGGACTACGATAGATCCCCTATACTTGTGGGTCATCAGAGTTCGACGTGTACCTAGGTCGTTATTATGTGTCGTTTCCTGATGATCAGTGGTGGAGCCCAGTTGGGACGATCGGGGATCTAGCATTTGGGGTTTATCTTCCTTTTCATTTGGATTTGGCCGTAGTCGGTCTATGTGTGTATTTTGGTTGATGTATGAATTATTTATGTATTGTGTGACATGGCGAGTGTAAGCCAACTCTATTTACCTCTGTCTTGTTCATTACATGGGATGATTGTGAAGATAACCCTTCTTGCGACAAAACCACTATGCGGTTATGCCTCTAAGTCATGCCTCGACACATGGGAGCTATAGCCAGACCGTGGGTGTTACAAATGTATAAGATGATGATGGCCATATCATGTCACATATTTTGATTGCATGTGATGTTTATCTTTTATGCATGTTAGTTTGCTTAGTACGGCGGTAGAATTATAAGATGACCCCTCACTAAATTTTAAGGTACAAGTGTTCTCCCTGAGTATGCACCATTGCTACAATTCGTCGTGCCAAGACACCATGTGATGATTGGGTATGATAAGCTCTATGTTCACATACAATGGGTGCAAGCCAGTTTTGCACGTGCAGAATACTCGGGTTAAACTTGACGAGCCTAGCATATGCAGATATGGCCTCAGAACACTGAGACCGACAGGTCGAATGTGAATCATATAGTGGATATGATCAACAAAGTGATGTTCACCATTGAAAACTACTCCATCTCACGTGATGATCGGACATGGTTTAGTTGATATGGATCATGTGATCATTTAGATGACTAGAGGTATGTCTATCTAAGTGGGAGTAATTAAGTAATATGATTAATTGAAATTTAATTGATCATGAACTTAGTACCTGATAGTTTTTGCATATCTATGTTGTTCTAGATCAATGGCCCGTGCTACCGTTCCCTTGAATTTAATGTGTTCCTAGAGAAAGCTAAGTTGAAAGATTATGGTAGCAATTACATGGACTGGGTCCGTAACTTGAGGATTATCCTCATTGCCGCACAGAAGAATTACATCCTGGAAGCACCGCTAGGTGCAAGACCCGCGGCAGGAGCAACTCCGGACATTATGAACGTCTGGCGGAGCAAAGTTGATGACTACTCGATAGTTCAGTGTGCCATGCTTTATGGCTTAGAATCGAGACTTCAAAGACTTTTCGAACGTCATGGAGCATATGAGATGTTCCAGGAGTTGAAGTTAATATTTCAAGCAAATTCCCGAGTTGAGAGATATGAAGTCTCCAACAAGTTCTATAGCTGCAAGATGGAGGATAATAGTTCTGTCAGTGAACACATACTCAGAATGTCTGGGTACAATAACCACTTGACTAAACTGGGAGTTAATCTTCCTGATGATAGTGTCATTGACAGAGTTCTTCGGTAACTTCCACCAAGCTATAAAGCCTTTGTGATGAACTATAATATGCAAGTGATGGAAAAGACAATTCCCGAGCTCTTCGCAATGCTAAAGGCTGCGGAGGTAGAAATCAAGAAGGAGCATCAAGTGTTGATGGTTAACAAGACCACTAGTTTCAACAAAAAGGGCAAAGGGAAGAAGGGGAACTTCAAGAAGAACAACAAGCCAGTTTCTGCTCAAGGGAAGAAGCCCAAGTCTGGACCTAAGCTTGAAGCTGAGTTCTTCTATTGCAAAGGGAATGGTCACTGGAAGCGGAACTGCTCCAAGTATTTGGCGGATAAGAAGGATGGCAAAGTGAAATGTATATTTGATATACATGTTATTGATGTGTACCTTACTAATGCTTGTAGTAGCGCTTGAGTATTTGATACTGGTTCTGTTACTCATATTTGCAACTCGAAACAGGGGCAACGGATTAAACGAAGATTGGCTAAGGACGAGGTGACGATGCGCGTGGGAAATAGTTCCAAAGTCGATGTGATCGTTGTCAGCACGCTACCTCTACATCTACCGTCGGGATTATTTTTAGACCTAAATAATTGTTATTTGGTGCGAGCGTTGAGCATGAACATTACATCTGGATCATGTTTGATGCGAGACGTTTATTCATTTAAATCAGAGAATAATGGTTGTTCTATTTATATGAGTAATATGTTTTATGGTCATGCACCCTTGATGAGTGGTCTATTTTTGAATCTTGATTGTAGTGATACACATATTCATAATATTGAAGCCAAAAGATGCAAAGTTAATAATGATAGTGCAACTTATTTGTGGCACTGTCGTTTAGGTCATATTGGTGTAAAGCGCATGAAGAAACTCCATGTTGATGGGCTTTTGGAATCACTTGATTATGATTCACTTGATGCTTGCGAACCATGCCTCATGGGCAAGATGACTCAGACTCCGTTCTCTGGAACAATGGAGCGAGCAACTGATATATTGGAAATAATACATACTGATGTATGTGGTCCGATGAGTGTTGAGGCTCGCGGAGGGTATCATTATTTCTTAACCTTCACAGATGATTTGAGTAGATATGTGTATATCTATTTAATGGAACATAAGTCTGAAAGAGCAGATATGGGTATATCTATTTAATGGAACATAAGTCTGGTACATTTGAAAAGTTCAAAGAATTTCACAGTGAAGTGCAAAATCATCGTAACAAGAAAATAAAGTTTCTACGATCTGATCGTGGAGGTGAATATTTGAGTTATGAGTTTGGTCTTCATTTGAAACAATGTGGAATAGTTTCGCAACTCATGCCAGCTGGAACACCATAGCATATTGGTGTGTCCGAACATCATAACCGTACTTTATTAGATATGGTGCGATCTATGATGTCTCTTACCGATTTACCGCTATCATTTTGGGGTTATGATTTAGAGATGGCTGCATTCACGTTAAATAGGGCACCATCTAAATCTGTTGAGACGACACCATATGAACTGTGGTTTGGCAAGAAACCTAAGTTGTCGTTTCTTAAAGTTTGGAGCTGCGATGCTTATGTGAAAAAGCTTCAACCTGATAAGCTCGAACCCAAATCGGAGAAATGTGTCTTCATAGGATACCCAAAGGAGACTGTTGGGTACACCTTCTATCAAAGATCCAAAAGGAAGATATTCGTTGCTAAGGATGGATCCTTCTAGAGAAGGAGTTTCTCTCGAAAGAAGTGAGTGGGAGGAAAGTAGAACTTGATGAGGTAATTGTACCTTCTCCCGAATTGGAAAGTAGTTCATCACAGAAATCAGTTCAAGTGATTCCTACACCAATTAGTGAGGAAGCTAATGATGATTATCCTGAAACTTCAGATCAAGTTACTACCGAACCTCGTAGGTCAACTAGAGTATGTTCCGCACCATAGTGGTATGGTAATGCTATTCTGGAGGTCTTGTTACTTGACCATGACGAACCTATGAACTATAAGGAAGCGATGATGAGCCTAGATTCTGCAAAATGGCTTGAGGCCATGAAATCTAAGATGGGATCCATGTATGAGAACAAAGTGTGGACTTTGGTTGACTTTCCCGATGATCGGCAAGCCATAGAGAATAAATGGATCTTCAAGAAGAAGACTGACGCTGACGGTAATGTTACTGTCTACAAAGCTCGACTTGTTGCGAAAGGTTTTTGACAAGTTCAAGGAGTCTTGGAGTTGGAATATAAGCTTTGATAGTGTGATCAAAGCATATGGTTTTATACATACTTTTGGAGAAGCCTATATTTAGAAGAAAGTGAGTGGGAGCTCTGTAGCATTTCTAATATTATATGTGGATGACATATTGTTGATTGGAAATAATACAGAATTTCTAGATATCATAAAAGGATACTTGAATAAGATTTTTTCAATCAAAGACCTCGGTGAAGATGCTTATATATTGGGCATCAAGATCTATAGAGATAGATCAAGACGCTTAATTGGACTTTCACAAAGCACATACCTTGATAAAGTTTTGAAGAAGTTCAAAATGGATCAGTCAAAGAAAGGGTACTTGCCTGTATGAGAAGGTGTGAAGTTGAGTCAGACTCAATGCCCGACCACTGCAGAAGGTTGAGAGAAAATGAAAGTCATTCCCTATGCCTCAGCCATAGGTTCTATCATGTATGCAATGCTGTGTACCAGACCTGATGTGTGCCTTGCTATAAGTTTAGCAGGGAGGTACCAAAGTAATCCAGGAGTGGATCACTGGACAACGGTCAACAACATCCTGAAATACCTAAAAAGGACTAAGGATATGTTTCTCGTTTATGGAGGTGACAAAGAGCTTGTCATAAATGGTTACGTCGATGCAAGCTTTGTCACTGATCCAGCTGACTCTAAGTCACAAACCGGATACGTATTTATATTGAATGATGGAGCTGTCTGTTGGTGCAGTTCCAAGCAGAGCGTCAAGGCGGGATTTAAGTGTGAAGCGGAGTACATAGCTGCTTCAGAAGCAGCAAATGAAGGAGTCTGTATGAAGGAGTTCATATCCGATGTAGGTGTAATACCTAGTGCATCGGGTCCAATGAAAATCTTTTGTGACAATACTGGAGCAATTGCCTTGGCAAAGGAAACCAGATTTCACAAGAGAACCAAACACATCAAGGGGCGCTTCAATTCCATCCGCGATCAAGTCAAGGAGGGAAACATAGAGATTTGCAAGATACATATGGATCTGAATGTTGCAGACCTGTTGACTAAGCCTCTCTCACGAGTAAAACATGATCAGCGCCAAGACTCCATGGGTGTTAGAATCATTAGTATGTAATCTATATTATTGACTCTAGTGCAAGTGGGAGACTGAAGGAAATATGCCCTAGAGCCAATAATAAAGTTGTTATTTATATTTCCTTATATCATGATAAATGTTTATTATTCATGCTAGAATTGTATTAACAGGAAACTTAGTACATGTGTGAATACATAGACAAACAGTGTCCCTTGTATGCCTCTACTTGGCTATCTCGTTAATCAAAGATGGTTAAGTTTCCTGACCATAGACATGTGTTGTCATTTGATGAACGGGATCACATCGTTAGAGAATGATGTGATGGACAAGACCCATCTGTTAGCTTAGCATAATGATCATTTAGTTTTATTGCTATTGGTTTCTTCATGACTTATACATATTCCTCTGACTATGAGATTATGCAACTCCCAAATACCGGAGGAACATCTTGTGTGCTATCAAATGTCACAACGTAACTGGGTGATTATAAAGATGCTCTACAGGTGTCTCCGAAGGTTTTTGTTGAGTTGGCATAGATCAAGATTAGGATTTGTCACTCCATGTATCGGAGAGGTATCTCTGGGCCCTCTCGGTAATGCACATCACTATAAGCCTTGCAAGCGATGTAACTAATGAGTTAGTTGCAGGATCATGCATTACGGAACGAGTAAAGAGACTTGCCGGTAACGAGATTGAACTAGGTATAAGGATATCGACGATCGAATCTCGGGCAAGTAACATACCGATGATAAAGTGAATAACGTATGTTGTTATGCGGTTTGACCAATAAAGATCTTCGTAGAATATGTAGGAGCCAATATGAGCATCCAGGTTCCGCTATTGGTTATTGAGCGGAGATGTGTCTCGGTCATGTCTACATAGTTCTCAAACCCGTAGGGTCCGCACGCTTAACATTCAATGACGATTTGTATTATGAGCTATGTGTTTTGGAGACCGAAGTTTGTTCGGAGTCTCGGATGAGATCACAGACTTGACGAGGAGTCTCGAAATAGTCGAGAGGTAAAGATTCATATATTTGAAGGTTATATTCATACATCGAAATTGTTCCGAGTGATTCGGGTATTTTTTTTTCCGGAGTATCGAGGGGTTACGGAACCCCCCCGGGGAAGTGTTGGTCCAACATGGGCCTAAAGGGAGAGAGAGGGAATCCCGTCGGGGTGGCCACGCGGCCCCCTCCTAGGGAGTCCGAATAGGACAAGGAGGATGGGACGGTGCCCCCCTTCCCTTTCCCTCTCCCTCTGCTTCATATTCCCTCTGGTGGAGAGAGGAAAAGGG
Organism: Triticum aestivum; assembly: GCF_018294505.1. NCBI lineage: Eukaryota > Viridiplantae > Streptophyta > Magnoliopsida > Poales > Poaceae > Triticum > Triticum aestivum. The sequence goes on along the minus strand of NC_057812.1, from coordinate 506,254,806 downwards.
GGGATCCTACTTGGACTAGGAGTCCAAGTAGGACTCCCCCCATGGTGCGCCCCTCCTAGCCGCCGGCCTCCTCCTCCCCTTTTATATACAGGGGCGGGGGAACCCCAAAAGGAAAACCAAGAAATCTCTTTTCCGTGTGCGGTGCCCCCCTCCAAAGTTTACTCCTCCGGTCATAGCGTCGTAGTGCTTAGGCGAAGCCCTGCGCGGATCACATCACCATCACCGTCACCACACCGTCGTGCTGTCAGAACTCTCCCTCGACCCTCTACTAGATCAAGAGCTCGAGGGACGTCATCGAGCTGAACGTGTGCTGAACACGGAGGTGCCGTACGTTCGGTACTTGGATCGGTTGGATCGCGAAGACGTTCGACTACATCAACCGCGTTAACCTAACGCTTTTGCTTTCGGTCTATGAGGGTACATGGACACACTGTCCCTGTCTCATTGCTATGCATCTCCTAGATAGATCTTGCATGATCGTAGGAATTTTTTTGAAATTGCATGCTACGTTCACCAATAGTAACTTGATCTGAAGTTTCATGATCATCATCATTAGCTTCTCATTAATTGGTGTAGGCATCACGGGAATGGTTTTCTGTGATGAGCTACTTTTCAATTCAAGAGAAGGTACGATTACCTCATCAAGTTCTACTTTTCTCCTGTTGGGGATATGACTATCAGGTATGACCCGCCCAGGAGGGGCCAGGTCATCCCTATGGCGGTTCATCTCAATGAAGCCCAAGAGCATAGTAACAATGTTAGTTCATAGATAGGCTTAGTAGAGGGCCCAAACCTGAAGGGGATTAAGGCCCACGGATAAAAACTGACATGTATATAGACTTGTATTGTAAGGCATGTAAGAAAAGTCACCGAGCCGGATATGTTGTATAAGCCGGCCAGGACTCTGTAGGCCGCATGGCGTCAACCCGTGTATATAAGGGGATGACCCAGTGGCGGCTTAGGACAAGAAACAACAGATCGAGAGCTGGGTCAAGCGTATTCGCTCCCTGCTCATCGAAACCCTAGCTATACCACCTCTAACTGGATTAGGCTTTTACCTTCACCGTAAGGGGCTGAACCAGTATAAACTCCTCGTGTCCTTTGTCCTGATTAACCCCTTTAAGCTAACCTCATCGCGATGGCTCCATGACTAAGTCCTCACACTAGGACATCTGCCATGACAATTCCACGACAGTTGGCACCCACCGTGGGGCTATCGCACGATGGTTTCAAGTTCTTAGAGGGTAACTTCGAAGGGATCAAGGGATACGCCGTGGGCCGGATGACCAAGAGTCATCGTGGCAAGCTCTACATTGACGATGCAGGCTAGGGCCCCGAGGCCGGCTCAATTGAGTACGGGTACCAGGTCCCCTTCGGCGAAATTCACGTCTTCATCGGCAAGATCGGTGCACTGGGCCCTGAGCCAGACATCTGCACCGACATCATAGAGACGGCTCAGCGTGCTAGACCCGCCCGGGTTCAGCCCGCCATGAATCATGCCTTCGTGGGATTTATCCATGGAGTGGAACCTGAGGATAGATCGGAATCTAGTGGTGAGACTGTCGTTTACTCTGATGGTGAGTCATCCACTGGTGAGACTGAGTCATTGTATCAACTGCAAGATGGCCGGCTTGGGGGCTGTTCTGATGGCGAAAGTATTCTGGACCCCTGCGAGCCGCCGAACCAGGTTGCAATCTTCATGGCCGGTACACAGCCCGTAAAACACTCATTGACTGCGACAGAGCTAGTTTCCGGGTCAGCAGCGACAACGGTTGCGGGGGTAGGAGGCCCTAAGCGCCCGCCGGCTCAAGTTTTAACTGACTTGTTGGATAAACTGACAGCACTATTAACAGTGGTGGTTAACCCGGCGGATCAAGATCAGCATAATGCGGCGATCGCATTGCGTGATGAGATAGCACATGCCAAGGAGGAGCGGGCTGCTTTGGATGCTCAGGTGCAACGGATTCAGTGGCAGTCGTACCGGCTCATGCTAGATCATAACGCTTCAAACGAAGTCATGAGGAGGAGGCATCGGACTCGTCTGCCCTTGGTTTATGAGGCAAGAAATCTGTTTAACATGCCAGGTGCAGGAACCAGTAACCCGGCGGTGGTAAACCGGGTCGAAGCACCTGGGATGGGTACGTCGCTTCAGCCACGCACGACGGACCTGCCTCGTCAGAACAATAACCGGCCGCAGCACGTACTGATGCCACCGGGTCATTAATCTAACCCTTTGGATAACATGATTGTTGTGGCATCACGATTGGCGGCTATCTCGGTCGAAGGCGAGTCACCAACGACGCTTAAAACATGAAGGGCTAGAGAGCTCCTTCAGACAACTCTGACTCAGCAGCAGACTTATTCTTACAGCCGTGACAGGATTCATTCCACCCCCCGCCCGAGCTGAAGTTATAGTAGGCATATCGATGAGCCGGCTGTGTCAAGCAGCGAGCGGAACCATAACCCGCCTCGTGGACATAACCCGGCGGGCGGTGCCGCTGATGCTCAGAACGTGGTGGATCAAGGTAGAGGGCGTCGAGAGGCCGAGCTAGCGGCTCAGTATGTGGCTCGTCAACCTACTCCGGTTCGTCCAACCACTTCTGTAGAGCCAGGGGTAACCTTTAGAAATTTAGGTGTGCCATGCTTGGTACCGGATCTACGTAACGAGCGTTTGCCCAAGGATTTCAAGGGTCCTCGCAAGGTGCCTAACTATACGGCCGATTTACCTCCTGAGGCGTGGATTGAGAGTTATGAGATGGCCATGGAGTTGCTAGATGTCAGCGATGCTACGTGTTCTAAATATTTCCCCCTGATGTTGGAGGGAACGGCTCGCATTTGGTTGAAGGGGCTCCCTGCCAATTCTATTGGATCATGGGCTGAGTTAAAAGCCCGGTTTATCCAGAATTTCAAGGATACATGCAAGCAGCCCATGTCAATTGTGGATTTAGCCTCTTGTGTCCACAACCCATTGGGTGCGCTAGGTCTCAACAATCTTGCACTCGTTGGATCGCATCAATGCCGACTCAGCAGTGTTGATGTTGGAAAACAATTCTTGTTTCACGCCCCTAAAGTAGAAATTAGGGCGGCTCAAACGCCACTTCAATGACATGGGGACACTAATGGCGGCTCTGGTTTAGTATGCAGACTCTGATGGTACCAAGGACCCCAAGTCTGATGATGAAAAGCTGGGAAAAGGAAAAAAGAGCAGCAACACCAAGGGGCAGCAGCATGACCCGGCGAACCACGGAGGCAACGGTAAGCGCAAAGATGATAATAGTTTTGACTTTGTGGCTAACACCAATGCGCAGAATAATGGTCAGCGTCGTAAGGGTAAACCGCCCCCATGGACCGGAGGATCCGGCCTCAATCTTGAACATATGCTAAATTAGCCCTGCCCAAGACACGGTACGCGAGAAAGACCGTCCGGGGACCTCTCGAAGGATTGTTACATAATGAAGGAGTACAAGAATTCCAATCTTTTTCAAGACGGTCATGGGCCAGGTGGTGGTTCAGGATCCGGCTCTCACGGACCGGGTTATGACGGTGGCGGCTCTAACTCTGGATTCCAAGGAAATCAAAGTAATCACGGCAACCAGGGTGGTTACAATCAGCAGAGTAGTCAGGGGAGTCAACAGTAGCAATAGTCTGGTTACCAGAGCAACCCGAAGCAGTTGAATGGTGCAAAATATCATGTCTTCACCAATAGCTTATGTAAGCGTGACCAGAAGCTTCATAAGAGGGCAATCAATGCCGTTGAGCCGACGGTTCCCTGTTACTTGCGCTGGTCTAAGCAGCCCATTGTGTGGAGTCGGGAAGATCATCCACCCCGGGTTGATAATCCGGGTCGCTTGGCTTTGGTGGTCGCACCTCAGGTCGGAGGATATAAGTTTACCAAGGTAGTCATGGACGGAGGGAGCAGCATCAATAACTTTTATTATGCAACTTTCCGTCACATGGGGTTGACTGATAAAAATCTTAAACCGTCAAACACTGTTTTCCGTGGCGTGGTGCCTGGTAAGTCGGCGTACCCAGTTGGTAAGATAGCTCTGGAAGTTGCTTTTGGAGATGATCGCGACTCTAGGTCAAAGACATTGACCTTTGAAGTAGTCAAGATTCACAGCCCATATCACGCTCTGTTTGGACGGCCAGCTTATGCCAAGTTCATGGCACGGCCTTGTTATGTTTATCTGCAGCTCAAGATGCTGGGTTACAAGGGGACCATTACAGTGCATGGGAGTTGTAAGATAGCTCTGGAATGCGAAGAAGGTGATGCGACTTATGCTGAGTCGGTTTTTGCAACGGAGGAGTTAAAATTTTATAAGGACAATGTTGATCCGACAGATATGACATCTTTGAAAAAGCCAACTAAAGAGCTTGATACGGTCTTAAAGTTTAAATCGGCAGATGATACCAAGATGGTTGATTTTGTTCCTGGCGATTCATCCAAGCAGTTCAGTATCAGTGCTAATCTGGATCCAAAATAGGAAAGCACGCTCATCGATTTTATCCGTGAGAACCGGGACATCTTTGCATGGAAGCCTTCAGACATGCCGGGTGTACCAAGAGAACTCGCTGATCACACTCTTAATATTAATCCAAAATTTAAGCCGGTTAAGCAGTTTATCCGCCGGTTTAACGAAGAGAGGTGGAAGGCCATTGGAGAGGAAGTGGCCCGGCTCTTGGCAGCCGGGTTTATCATCGAAGTTTTTCATCCTGAGTGGTTGGCTAACCTGGTGCTGGTACTTAAGAAGAACGACACTTGGCGTATGTGTGTGGACTACACGGATTTAAACAAGGCTTGTCCGGCTGATCCTTTTGCTCTCCCTCGTATTGAGCAGATTATCGATGCTATAGCGGGTTGTGAGCATTTGAGTTTTTTGGATGCTTATTCCGGTTATCATCAGATCAAGATGGTGGTTAAGGACCAGGAGAAGACGGCTTTCATAACTCCCTTTGGAGCCTTCTGCTATGTGTCTATGCCATTTGGGCTCAAGAGTGCCCAGGCGACTTATCAGAGATGTGTGCAAAATTGCCTTAATGATCAAATTGGGCGCAATGTTCATGCTTATGTGGATGATATTATGGTCAAATCCAAAGAGGAGGAGACATTGATAAATGATTTGAAGGAAACCTTTGATAATCTCCGGGTTTATAAAATGATGCTTAACCCGGCCAAGTGTGTTTTTGGTGTGCCGGCAAGCAAGCTCTTGGGTTTTTTGGTGTCTAATAGGTGCATCGAAGCTAATATGAAGAAGATCAAAGCCATCTCTTCTCTGTCTAAACCGGCGTGTGTCAATGATGTGCAACGCCTGGCGGGTCGTATTGCGGTATTAAGCCGGTTCATAAGCCGGTTGGGAGAGAAGGCCATCCCTCTGTATCAAATGATGAAAAAGACAGATAATCTCGTCTGGAGTGATGCCGCTAATGAAGCGTTTGAGGACTTGAAGAAGCAGCTGGCTGAGCCGCCTATTCTGGCTGCTCCTGTTGATAAAGAGCCATTATTGTTGTACGTAGCAGCCAATGCTCGGGCTGTTAGCGTAGCTATTGTCGTGGAACGCAAGGAGGCAGGCAAGGAATATCCGGTTCAAAGGCCGGTTTACTACATCAGTGAGGTGCTTATTGAGTCCAAGCAGAGATACCCGCACTAGCAGAAGCTTGTATATGGGGTGTTCATGACCAGCCGGAAGCTTAAGCAATATTTTCTGGGTCATCCCATCACTGTGGTTAGTTCTGCTCCTTTAGGGGACATTATTCAGAACAGAGAAGCCACAGGTCGGGTAGCCAAGTGGGCTATTGAGCTTGGTCCTCTTGGTTTGAAATATATGCCTCGCACGGCCATCAAGTCTCAGGCGTTGGTGGATTTCATCAATGACTGGACAGAGCTGCAGATGCCTGAGGAAAAGCCAGATAACACATATTGGACTATTCACTTTGATGGGTCTAGGCAATTGGAGGGCTCGGGGGCTGGAGTTGTGCCTGCTTCCCCTCGAGGTGATAAATTTTGTTATGTTCTCCATTTGATGTTTCCTTGCACTAACAATGCAGCTGAATATGAGGCCTTGCCCCATGGTCTTCGGATGGATAAGGATATGAACTTAAGCCGGGTTGGGTGCTTTGGCGACTCAGATTTGGTGGCTTAGCATGTCTCTGGTACTTGGGATTCCAAGGATCCACTCATGGCGGCTTATTGACGAGAGGTGGACGTTATTGCTGGTCACTTCAAGGGTTATCAAGTTGAGCATGTTGATCGGAGGAAAAATAAAGTGGCGGATGCTTTAAGCCGGTTGGGTTCTCAACGTAAACCGGTGCCGCCTAATGTCTTTCTTGATGTTTTGCATAACCCATCGGTCAAGTTACCTACAGTGGAGGATTTGGCTATTCCTGACCCGGAAGCTCAGTTGGTGGTGGCTCTTCACGTAACTCCGGATTGGTCAGTCCCTTATTTGGCTTATATGACCCGGGGTGAGTTACCTGAGGATGAAACCTTAGCCAGGCAGATAAACCTGGCGGTCTAAGTCAATGACAATTGTTAATGGAGAGCTACATCATCGCAGTGTCACAGGGGCGTTTCAACATTGTGTTTCTCCAGAAGAGGGCTGTGAGATCCTACGTGAGATTCATGAAGGAGACTGTGGTCATCATGCCGGTTCAAAAACTCTCGTAGCTAAAGCTTTTCGTCATGGGTTTTATTGGCTAATAGCTCATGCTGATGCGGAGGACCTGGTCAGCAGGTGTGATGGATGTCAGAAATTTTCACAACAAGCTCATGTGTCGGCTCAAGAATTGAGGATGATTCCAATTACTTGGCCGTTTGAAGTTTAGGGGATTGATATGGTTGGACCTTTCAAAAGATCCAAGGATAAGAAGACCCGCCTTTTGGTGGCGGTTGATAAGTTCACTAGGTGGGTAGAGGCAGAGCCAGTCAGTAAGTGTGATGCAATAACGACTGTTCAATTCATGAAGGAGATCTTCCGTTTTGGCTTTCCACACAGCATCATAACAGACAATGGCACGAATCTCTCTAAGGGTGCTATGGAAGAATTTTGTCAACGTGAGCATATCCGGCTTGATGTGTCGTTAGTGGCTCACCCCCAATCTAATGGTCAAGCTGAGAGAGCCAATCAAGAGATCTTGAAAGGCATCAAGCCCCGGCTTATGGTTCCTGTCGTGGGTTTGTCACGACAGATGTCCTCATGAAAGGACTTAGTCGTGGAGCCATTGCTACGGGTTATCTTAAAGGGGTTAAACCGGAGAAGGGACACGAGGGGGTTTTATACTAGTTCGGCCCTTTCGATGAAGGTAAAAGCCTACGTCTAGTTGTGTTGGTATTGCTAGGGTTTCGATGACGAGGGAGCGAATCCGCTTTGCCTGGCTCTCGAGTTGTTGTCAGCTGTCCCTAAACCGCTGTCGGGTCATCCCTTTATATACATAGGTTGACGCCCGCCGGTTTACAAAGTCCCGAGGCCGGATCATAAACGTGTTCGGCTCGGTCTCTATCATTCCTATCTTACAATGCAAGTTATGATAAAGTCGGTGTACATCTACAGGTCTTAACTCGCCTTTGGGCCTTGGGCCTTGGTAAAGCGCCACCATCCTTACGTCTTCATGGTCTTCTGATCTTCTTGGAGTTAATCCGGCTACTCCTGGCCGGTTTACATCCAGTAGTAATACCCCCAACATTAGGCCCCAGATTGATTTGAACTTGTTCATGACAATCTTCAACACTTTATAAAAAATTCTTCTCTTGCATCTTCACCTTCATCTTGTAAACCGCCGGGACGTCATACTCCAGGATCATGAGAAATCGCCATGATGTCATCTTGTTATTTTTAAAAAATGATACATCTCACCTTCAGTTAATGAACCTCTGACAATCAAGGCGACCGCTCCTGTTAGGTATCCAATATTCTAACCCCTCGATTATCGCGCCTGTTACCTCCCCCCTTTACCTTATAAATAGGGCCAAGGGTCATTTCCTTTTTCCCCTCCGTCTCTTTGCTTCTTCTTCCTCCTCGCGACGACCCTGCACCCGAGCTCCGCTGCCGTCACTGAGTTCCGCCTCTGCATCTCTGTTGGCTGCTGCATCGACCTCGTTGCACCAGAGAGCCATGGCATATCTCCGCTTGCTTCAACAGCCGCTGTAAGATCTTCCCATTCCTCCTCTATAGATCTACATAGGGTTTTAGTGTTCATCGAAGTTCACCGAAGCTCCGGCAACTGTTCTTCCCTGTTCCTCCTTAGTCCATGGATAAAAACCTCAAGCTTGATGTATTCCGTGTAGTAGCTATAGCATTCCTTATCTTTTGCTATCACAACAAACCCTTATGCACATAAAACTAATCTAGACCTTTGTGAACTGCTTCAGGACCAACCTTTTTTAGGTCTAAATCTTTTTGCTTTTCCTGTCTTACGGTAGATCCAAAATTTCCATGTAATCTTGTGAAACCTGTTTTACCATACTTAGTCATTCTTGCCTTAGATCTGTATATTCTTCATTACATAGACGGTTTACCTTTGTAGAAAACAATCTACCACATACCATTAGTCCCCTTGTAAACCGGCAACTCCTTGATTTCCGTTGTCATATTCCGGTTTAATAATATGTGTACATCTCTTTTCCACTTATCGCCTTGTCATTCATAATTATATCGTCCTCCGGTTTACCAAGCTTACATACTTGAATTCCTTTATTCTGTTGCACCTTATGCATCACTATGAATGAATAGTTAAACCGGCATTTCTTTCCAGCTTTTCACTTGCAATGGCTAAGCAATTTTATTCCTGCAACTGGGCTCCCTCCCGGGTTACTGAGGAGCAACTGAATGGTATGGTTAAGATCGGCACCTTACCAAAGAAGAATGAGATCCGTTGGCGAGTTCCTGGGCCGAAAAATCTTCCCACCCCTAAGCAGGGTGAGGTAGTGGTGTTTGTTGATCACATAGGTTGTGGTTTCAAATCGCCCGGGTCAAAGTTTTTCAAGGATATGCTTGCCAGCTTTCAACACCACCCTCAAGATATTGGACCCAACTCGGTATCCAATATATGCAACTTTCAAGTTTTCTGTGAAGCGTACCTCCAAGAAGAGCCAACCGTGGAGCTGTTCTGGGATTTCTTCCATCTGAACCAGCGCACTGAATTTGTAGACGGACCCAATACTGAACTTGGTGGTGTCTCCATTCAAAAAACAAAAGAGGTTGAATTTCCTCATGCCAAGCTGCACAATCACCCCAAAGAGTGGAATCAAACTTGGTTCTACTATAAAGACACCTCCCTTGAAGACAAGAATCCTCTGCCGGGTTACCGTGCCCACCGGCTTGCCAACACTCATCCACTTCCACATCGGCTAAGTGCTCAGGAACGGGCCCCGTACGCACCTCAACTCACCAAGCTGAGAGCCTTCTTGGCCAATGGTTTAACAGGTGTAGACTTTGTCCATTGTTGGATATCTTGGAGCATCTTGCCGTTAAGTCGCCGTTCCGGTTTAACGCGCGAATATGCTGGTGAAGTAGAACACTCCCAACGTCATATCAATATTCAGCTAATAGATGAAGAAGTTACTGAAGCTGTCAAGAAAATATTAAACGAGTCGGAAGCTGTCTGTCGCCAAACCGGTTTAGAACCTTTTTACACACAAAACAAACCACTTGTTGTGAGTATTGTTCCTCCGCTTTACACTTGATATCCTTAGACTGTACAATCCTTGAATACCCTTCTTTTTACCTTTAAACAGGGTGATGATCCGTTTTGGAAGAAGAAACCTCAAGAGAAAGCAGCAAAAACTGCCCGCCCTAAAACCAAAGCCGTCAAGAAAACCACAAAGCGGAAAGCACCTGATCGCATCAGTATGGAACTGGACGACGACCCGGATGAACCGGAAGTTGAGGTAGAACTTGATTCACTTGGTTCCCTTTTCATGCATCTCATTGACAATGATACTTATCAGGAGGACGTGGAGGGCAGCCAAGCTGACGATGTAGAGGTAATTATCCTTTCCTCCGGTTCAGACTCTATGCAAACAAAAAAATCCGTCAAGCGGTCCGGAAAGTAAGCTTTTATCATCCTCTTGCTCACTTGGATCAAACATTTATTTTGAAAACGCAGCAGCACGAGGCTCGCCTTACAACCCGGCACGGCGACCAAAAGGTCACTTCGGTCGGTTTACCTGACACCTTGGTTTGAAAGCGCCGATCTGAGGTCTCACCCACTTCTGACAATTCTTATCCCAAGGCAGGCTATTTCTGACATCTTAATATGTCTGATTTGAATTATCAGGTGACACCTCCTTCATCCTTTGGCGAGTCAACAATGACCCAACTTCCTCCTCTCAAAACTATAGCTCGGTAAGTACTTCAACCCCTTCTTTTGATGTTTTCATACTTTATATACTATGCTTAACGTTCACATCTTTTTCTGTTTTAGAGCCAAAGCTAGACCCAGCAAAAAGGCTCGGGTGAACAATCCACCTGAAGACCAGGTGGTTCTTGAACCAGAGCAAACGACTGAACCGGAGGGTCCAAATCCAAATCCTGAAGCTACTTTTGATGAACCACCCCCTCAAGATCACAATACTGATGAACAACCAGAAGTTGACAGTGCTGTACCTGATGATGAACTGGCAAATCCCATTCGGGCTGACGATAGACCTTCTAGTCCGATGAAAGCCACTGACACCCCATCAACTCCAGAAAAGACTGCTGGAGACAAATAAGGCGATGTTATCATTACCGGTATGAGCCACAACTCTCCTGGCCATCCTGTTATATTGGCGAAACATTGTGCCAAGGAAGAGCGTGCTGCCATGGAAAAAGGCAAATGGAGCACCGACTTGTCAAGCTACACCCATCTCAGCGCTCAAGAACTCCACTCCGGTTTTCTAAACCATCTGCACTCAAACCGTGATTATGAAGCCAGTTTGGTGAACCTGATGAAGGAACGCTATGAGGTATTTTCATCACTTTTCCTTTCTTAAGTCCAAAGTACAAGTATCATCCCAAGTAGCCCCCAAGGGCCGGTTTACGATGGCAATCATAAATCGGGACTTTGTAATATCTTAATCCTTGCATGCTGATCCCCCATATGTCATGTGATCTTTGGAAACAAACCGGTACTTTATCATTGTATTCTTGTAGTTTTCATCGGTGTAGCCCCCATGGGCCGGTTTATCTTTGCAAGGTAAACCGGATCTTGAATCAATGCGTCAACTTTGAACAAATGTACATTAGCCCCCAAGTGTTAAGGATAATGCTTGCATTGTACTTGAGACTTGTGAAAAATATATTGATGATAGAGTAAATAGGCATTAGCCCCCAAGTACAAAGTGCATAACTTGTTATACGCTTGGTACTTCATAACCTGGTTTATGATATATCTCACCTTTGTAGGCTGAGTTGAATAAGAAGGATGCTCAATCCGCAGACCTTCAAGAGAATGTTAAATCTCAACAAGCACAGACTTCCAAAGCCAAAGAATACCTAACCAATTCCTTAGCAGCTATGGAGAAGCTGAAAGAAACCTTTGACAAAGAGCATGCAGACTGGGAGATGGAAAAGGCCAGTTTAACAAAGAAGGCCGAGGACGCAGAGGCAGCCCTGAAGCCGGTGGTTGAATAATTGACCGGCTTAAAGCAGCAGATTAACACCATGACTTCTGCTATGTTTGGTAAGTACCCTCTCGTGCAGTTTGTCTAATTCATAAGATCTTACCAATGACCGGTTTACTGATGCTTAACCATGACAGGGACCCGCATTGCTCATCTGGGCTCTGACATGCGGATTAAGCTTAAAGCGGCCTATACCTTGATAGAACAGCTGTTCTCTGGATCCCAGTGAGCCATTTGTACTGCAACGTATAACAAGCCACCGCCATCGCTGATAAAAGAAACTATTGAAAAGCTGGCCATGCTGCCTGCCTGCATTAACGAAGTGAAGAGATCAGCCGCAAGATCAGGAACGCTGACCACGCTAATCCGGGCCAAGGCGTGGATTCCGGATCTTGAATCGGCAGATATCATCAAAGGGTATCCTGGTGTGAAAGAAGATGGCTCAGACTTCAATAACGACAATCTCCGAAGGCTGACAAAGGAGATGCGACCGATAGCAAGCAAACTGGCGGAGGACATAGATCTATTTCATTTTCAACCGGTTTATGATGATGAGGGAAAAAGACAGCCCGCGTTGATCCATAATGTTGAAGATCTTGTGCCACCAATCCGTAAGCATACTTATGCTCCTGACATTGACCCCTCCAACCTTATCCATGAAGAGGCCATTTTTCAATCCTTAACCAGAATCGATTGGTCAACGGTTGAATTCCAGCGTCTGGGGAGGGATGAAGAGAATGTGACCGTGCAAGATGACCCTCAATCGTCAAGCCGTCCTGATGAGGAATCCTAAACCGGTGGCTGGTATAACAGCTGCAATCTGCCACTTCTTTGAAAACACTTATTCAATTTTGGGGTATTGAAAACGCCTTGTAATAGGATAGCATGAACACCGTATCTGCCATGCCATCGAGCATGTTTCTTTTGCTTGATACTGAAAACTTGTCCTGCCTTTGGGATCTATTTATGCATAGCCCATTGTGATTTATGTTCCTGCATATAAGAACTTGAAAGTGTCCTAGTGGTTTTACCACTGGACGGGTCATAATGCCCAAAAAATATATACATAACTTGGATGGATAACCAAGATTTGTATTAACCAGATATAAAATAGATGATATCTGTGACATACCTGATTGGCTGACCAACTATTTGGATAGTAAGGGTGAAAAACACCAATCCGAAGTGTTGATGACTCCTTGCCCTCTTGCTGGTTCATATAAAAACCATACCGGTTGATGATTACCACCGGATTGTATAATACTGGTGACCTGTAGCCAAAACCAGACCGGAGCAATTTACTGCCGGTTTAGAACTGATCATGTACTGACAACTGAGCGTTGAAAGGCACGCCGGGTTGTTATAAACACTGGTGTATCAGAAATATTCATAAATCCCTTATTAGAAACATCAAATCCAAAAATAAATAAAGGCTTTTCATGGGCTGCCAGGCCCTAAATCGAGGCTTTTTATGGGCTGCCAGGCCGCTGAGTTAAACCATTTTGCAAAGCCATTTAAGATGGACCTCGATCTTTAACCAATCACCGTTTTAACTTTGACAAGTTCAGGGTCTATGAGATTGACCTGTCAAACATTCGATGAGTCATACCAGGTTTACCTGGACGGAGTGGCTTACTTAAAGAGGCAGGATATCCCGGGGTTTTAGGTGAATACACCTGGCTTCCAAGCCTGGCTTGATAGCCTATTACAAGGGTGCAAGCTCGTTGTTCTTTGAGAAGCAAGGAGCCCCCATGTAATATTTGAGCTATGCTCAGTGGTTACCCATGTTTGAGTTGTGCTTGATGCAACAAACTCTCTTGAGTTCCACATAATTTCCTTTTGGCTTTAAGCCTATTAAGAGGTGTAGCTATGGTGTGAAGACAACCAAGCCCCCTAGTGATATCCCTTTTCGGTGTTAAACCGATCAAGAGGTGTAGCTATGGTTCGAATACGACCAAGCCCCCTAGTGATTCCCTTTATATCTGTGTGGCCTTATGGGCCGGGTTAATAAAACTCCGCTTTGTAAGTAGAAGCCCCCATGGAAACACACATGATGTAAAAAAAAGAACAGAGACCCCGCTTTAACTGAGGCTCCGGTTTATTATATAATATTGTCATAAATATGTACATAAGAAGAGCCTATGGCTCAAGTATAGTAAGGCCGAAGAAGAGCTATATTCCACGGCCGCTGAGTCTCCTCCGATTTGTATGAGTCTTTATGCTCTCGAACATCGATGTGGTAGTATGACCCCTTATGCAGATTTTTGCTGACCATAAAAGGATGTAAACCGGCCAGGAGTGGCCGGTTTACATCGATGAGGTAGTATGACCCGTTATGCTCTCGAACATCGATGAGGTAGGATAACTTGTGCATATGAGCCGGAGCACCAAATCACCTTCTTGAAAAGTTCTGGTCTTAACCCGGCGGCTGTGATAACGTCGGAGATCTTGTTGATAAATCGCCGAACACACCGCTGCTAAATCTCGCTCCTCATCTAACAGGTCCAGTGAGTCCTGACATGCTTTCTCATTCTCAGCTTCAACATAAGCCATCACACGGGGTGAGTCATGGAGGATGTCACTAGGGAGAACCGCCTCTGCTCCGTAAACCATGAAGAAAGGCGTGTAACCCATAGATCTGTTTGGTGTGGTGTTGATACTCCATAATACAGAAGGTAACTCCTCCACCGAACAACCCGGCATCCGCTTTAAAGGAACCATAAGCCGGGGTTTGATACCTCTCAAAATTTCTTGATTTGCCCTCTCTGCTTGACCATTAGACTGGGGGTGAGCCACTGACGCTACATCAAGCCGGATGTTCTCACGTTGACAAAATTCCTCCATCTCACCCTTTGACAGATTAGTACCATTATTAGTTCTAATACTATGTGGAAACCAAACCGGAATATCACCTTTTTGATGAATTGAACCGTCGTGGCTGCATCACACTTACTGATTGGCTCTGCTTCTACCCACTTGGTAAACTTGTCAACTGCCACTAACAGTGGGTCTTTTTATCCTTGGATCTCCTAAAGGGTCCAACCATATCGAGCCCCCAAGTTGCAAACGGCCAAGTAATTGGAATCATTCTCAACTGCTGGGCCGGAACATGAGCGCGGCGTGCAAATTTTTGACAACCGTCACACCTTTTGACTAAATCCTCAGCATCAGCATGAGCCGTCAACCAATAGAGGCCGTGACGAAAAGCCTTAGCCACCAAGGATTTTGAACCGGCGTGGTGACCACAATCTCAATCGTGGATTTCTCGCAAAATCTCACAACCCTCTTGAGGAGACACACAACGCTGAATTGCTCCTGTGACGCTGTAACAATGCAACTCCCCATTTATAATGGTCATTGATTTGGATCTCTGGATTATCTGTTGGGCCAAGGTTTCATCTTCCGGTAACTCGCCCCGGTTCATGTATGCCAAGTACGGGACTGTCCAATCTAGTATAACATGCAAAGCCGCCACCAACTGGGCCTCTGGGTCAGGAATAGCCAACTCCTCCTCTATGGGTATCTTGACCGACGGATTATGCAGTACGTCAAGGAAAACATTAGGTGGCACCGGTTTACACTGAGAGCCTAGACGACTTAAAGCGCCCACTGCTTCATTCTTTCGCCGGTCTATATGGTCAACTTGATAACCCTTGAAATGACAAGCCACTATGTCCACCTCTCATCGATATGCAGCCATGAGTGGGTCCTTAGAATCCCAAGTGCCAGACACCTGTTGACCCACCAGGTCCGAGTCACCGAAGCACTTAACCCGGCTTAAGTTCATCTCCTTAGCCATCCGAAGACCGTGGAGTAAGGCCTCATACTCACCTGCATTGTTAGTGCAAGGGAAGATTAAGCGGAGAACATAACAAAATTTGTTACCTCGTGGGGAAGTTAATATGACTCCAGCCCCCGAGCCCTCCAATTGCCTGGACCCATCAAAGTGAATAGTCCAATAAGTTCTATCCGACTTTTCCTCTGGTGCCTGCAACTCTATCCAATCGTTGATGAAATCCACGAGTGCTTGAGATTTGATCGCCGTGCGAGGTGTATACTTGAGCCCGTGAGGTCCAAGCTCAATAGCCCACTTAGCAATCTGGCCAGTTGCTTCTCTATTTTGAATAATATCTCCCAGAGGGGCTGAACTGACCACTATGATAGGATGACCCTGAAAATAATGCTTGAGCTTCCGGCTTGCCATAAACACCCCATACACCAGCTTCTGCCAATGCGGATACCTCTGCTTTGATTCGATAAGCACCTCACTGATATAATAAATCGGTCGTTGAACCGGATACTCCTTTTCAGCCTCCTTGCGCTCCACAACAATAGCCACACTAACAGCCCGGGCATTAGTAGCCACATATAGCAGTAAAGGCTCTTTATTGACCGGAGCCGCAAGGACAGGCGGTTCAGCTAACTGCCTCTTCAAATCCTCAAACGCTTTATCCGCCGCATCGCTCCAGACAAAGTCATCTGTTTTCTTTAGCATCTGCTATAAAGGGATAACCTTCTCCCCAATACAACTGATAAACTGGCTCAAAGCTGCAATCCGGCCCGCCAGACGCTGAACGTCATTGATACACGCCGGTTTAGCCAGAGAGGTGATAGTTGTAATCATCTCTGGGTTAGCCTCAATGCCCCTGTTCGACACCAGAAAACCCAGGAGCTTGCCTGCTGGAACACCAAAGACACATTTGTCCGAATTAAGCATCATTTTATAAACCCGGAGGTTGTCAAAGGTTTCTCTCAAGTCATCTATCAATGTTTCCTCCTTCCTGGACTTCACCACAATATCATCCACATATGCATGAACGTTGCGCCCAATCTGCTTATGAAGACAGTTCTGAACACAACGCTAGTAAGTCGCCTGGGCACTCTTGATCCCAAAGGGCATAGAGACATAGCAAAAGGCTCCAAAGGGAGTTATGAAAGTTGTCTTCTCCTGGTCCTTAACTGCCATTTTGATCTGATGATAACCAGAATAAGCATCCAGAAAACACAAACGGTCACAACCTGCCGTAGCATCAATAATCTGATCAACACGAGGGAGGGCAAAGGGATCAGCTGGACAAGCCTTGTTCAAGTCTGTGTAGTCCACACACAAACGCCAAGTGCCGTTTTTCTTAAGGACTAGCACCAGATTAGCTAGCCACTCCTAGTGAAAGACCTCCACGATAAACCCTGCGGCCAACAGCCGAGCTACCTCCTCACCAATAGCCTTACGCCTTTCTTCGTTGAAGCGGTGGAGAAACTGCCTGACCGGTTTAAACTTAGGATCGATATTAAGTGTGTGCTCAGCGAGTTCCCTCGATACACCTGGCATGTCAGAAGGCTTCCATGCAAACATGTCCCGGTTCTCATGGATGAACTCGATGAGCGCGCTTTCCTATTTGGGATCCAGGTTAGCGTTGATGCTGAACTGCTTGGATGAATCACCAGGAACAAAATCAACCATCTTAGTGTCTGTAGCAGATTTAAACTTCAACGCCGGATCATGCTCCGTAGTTGGTTTTTTCAAAGAAGTCATGTCTGCCGGATCAACCTTATCTTTATAAAACTTTAGCTCCTCTATGGCACAAACCGACTCAGCATAAGCCGCATCACCCTCTTCACACTCCAAAGTGATCTTCCTACTCCCATGTACTGTGATGGTCCCCTTGTGACCCGGCATCTTAAGCTGTAAATAAACATAACACGGCCTCGCCATGAACTTAGCATAAGTTGGACGCCCGAACAGGGCATGATACAGACTCTTGATTTTCACCACCTCAAAAGTCAATGTTTCTGACCTCGAATCATGATCATCTCCAAAGGCCACCTCTAGGGCTATCTTGCCCACTGGATACGCAGACTTACCGAGCACCACGCCATGAAAAATAGTGTTTGACGGTTTAAGATTCTCATCTGTCAACCCCATACGGCGGAAGGTATCATCGTAAAGAATACTGATACTGCTTCCCCCATCCATAAGCACCTTGGTGAACTTATACCCCCAACTTGAGGTGCCACCACTAAGGCCAGATGACCCGGATTATCAACCCGGGGTGGGTGATCTTCTCTACTCCATAAAATGGGCTGCTCAGACCAGCGCAGATACTGAGGTACCGTCGGTTCAATAGAGTTTACTGCCCTCTTGTGAAGCTTCTGTTCACATTTACACAAGCTAGTGGTGAAGACATGATACTGCCCACTATTCAACTGCTTCGGATTGCTCTGATAACCCGACTGCTGCTACTGCTGATTCCCCTGATGGTTATAACCTCCTTGATTGCCCTGGTTCCCTTGATGGCCATGTCCGATTTGATTGCCATGGAATCCTGAACCGGAGCTGCCACCTCCGTAACCTGGCCCATGAAAACCGCCTCCTGAACCGTCGGGCGGGCCGTTGTCATATTGAAACATATTGGAATTCTTAAACTCCCGCATAATGAAACAATCCTTCCAAAGATGTGAAGCTGGCCTTTCCTTCGATCCGTGCTTTGGACAAGGCTGATTTAACAGGCGCTCCAGATTGGGGCCTAAACCTCCGCCCCTCTGAGGCTATTTACCCTTACGACGCTGACCGTTGTCCTGAGTGTTGGTGTTAGCCACAAAGTCCAAACTATTGTCTGCCTTGCACTTGCCATTATTCCCATGACCTGCCGAATCATGCCGCTGCCCCTTGGTATTGCTGTTCTTTTTTCCTTTCCCCGGTTTCTCATCCTCGGACTCAGGGTCTTTGGTACTATTTGAATCGGCGTATTTCACCAAAGCATCCATAAGAGTTGACATGTCATTGCAGTGACGCTTGAACCTCCCTAGCTTCAATTTTAATGGCATAAACCGGCAGTTGCCCTCCAACGTCAAAACTGATGTATCTGCATTAATGTGGTCTGATGAATGCAGAATAGCTGAGACTCGCTTCACCCAATGCGTAGTAGACTCCCCCTCCTCTTGAACACAAGCGGCTAGGTCCAAAATTAACATAGGCTGCTTACATGTATCTTTGAAACTCTGGATAAACCAATGCTTTAGCTCAGCCCATGACCCGACAGAGTTAGCTGGTAAGCTCTTTAACCAAGTTCGAGTTGTCCCCTCCAACATCATGGTGAAGTATTTAGCACACACCGCTTCATCCACGTCCAGCATCTCCATCGCCATCTCATAACTCTCCACCCATGACTCCGATTGTAAATCGGCGGTATAATTGGGCACCTTATGAGGGCCTTTAAAATCCTTGGGCAGTCGTACATTACGCAAAGCAGGGGTAAGACACGGCACCCCTAAAGAACTGAACACCACGCCTGGCTCCACCGAGGTGGTAGGGCAAACTGGAGTAGGTTGAAGGGCGGCGTGCAGAGCTGCTAACTCGGCTTCTCGACATGCATGACAATGATCCACCACATCCTGCGCATTAGCACCACCACCTGTCAGGTTGTGCCCTCGCGGCGAGTTACGGTGACGTGCACTGCTTGATATGGCCGGTTCACCCTCAATGTGCCTGTTGTAGCTCCGACTCAGACGGGGGGTGGAATGAATCCTCTCGCGACTATGCAAATAAGCCTGCTGCTGGTTTAAAGCTATTTGAAGGAGCTCCCTGGCCCGTTGTGTCTCAATCGCCACTGGTGACTCGCCGTCAGTTGGGAGGGCCGCCAATCGTGAAGCGGCAGCCACAATGTTATCCAACGGGTTGGAGTAATGCCCTGGGGGCGTCGGAACATAATGCGGCACAACGTTGTTCTGACGAGGCGGGTTCATCGTGCGCGGCTGAACCAGCGCTCCTGTTCCCGGCGCCTCCATCCGGTTTACCACTGGCTAGTTACTGGTTTCGGCTCCTGGCGTGTTGAAGAGATTTCTTGGCTCATAACCCGACGAGAGGTGCGACCGGTATCTCCTCCTCATGACCTAATCTGAGGCATTCTGGTCCAACCTAAGCTGGTAGGCATGAGCTTCCAACTCAGCCCGTTCTGTAGCCATCCTGGCGTTCTCTGCTGCCAGGTCCGCTTTAGCCTGAGTTATCTGATCCTTCACCTTTGCAATCTCCGCATTGTGCTGATCTTGGGCTGCAGCGTCCACCTCCGTGGCCATCAATGTTGCCAAAGCGTCGAACAAATCTGACAAAACCTGAGCGGGAGGTGGCGCAGAGCCCCCTGCTCCTGCTGGCGTTGCTGTTGCTGAACTAGAGAACATCACCGTGGCGGTAGAAGAGTGTTGCGCTAGTTGTGTACCGGCCATGAAGACCGTGACCCGGTTTGGCAGATCGAGGTGGTCCGGAATACTGTTGCCATCGGAACACCCACTAATCCGGCCGTCCTGCAGCTATACAGCGACTCAGTTTCTCCGGTTGAAGATTCGTCATTGGAATGGATAAAGGTTTCTCCATCAGATGCTGGTCCATCCTCATACTACGCTCCATGGATGACTCCTACAAAAACATGCCTTGTTGCAGGCTGAACCGGGGTAGGGCTTGCACACTGAGCCGTCTCGACGGTGTCGGTGCAGGTGTCCGGCTCAGGGCCCGGTTCGCCGATTTTGCTGATGAAGACCTGAATTCCACCAAAGGGGACCCGGTACCCGTATTCGATTGAACCGGCCTCGGGACCCCACCCTACATCGTCGATGTAGAGCTTTCCGCGACGACTCTTCGTCATTCGGCCCACAATGTATCCCTTGAGTCCTTCGAAGCTGCCCTTCAAGAACTCGAAACCATCGTGTGATAGCCCCACGGTGGGCGCCAACTCTCGTGGGTTTGTCACGGCAGATGTCCCCATGAAAGGACTTAGTCGTGGAGCCATTGCTACGGGTTAGCTTAAAGGGGTTAAACCAGACAAGGGACACAAGGGGTTTTATACTAGTTCGTCCCCTTCGATGAAGGTAAAATCCTACGTCTAGTTGTGTTGGTATTGCTAGGGTTTTGATAACCAGGGAGCGAATCCGCTTTGCCTGGCTCTCGAGTTGTTGTCTGCTGTCCCTAAACTGTTGTCGGGTCGTCCCTTTATATACATAGGTTGACTCCCGCCGGTTTACAGAGTCCCGAGGCTGGATCATAAATGTGTCCGGCTCGGTCTCTATCCTTCCTATCTTACAATGCAAGTTACGATAAAGTCGGTGTACATCTACAGGTCTTAACTCGCCTTTGGGCCTTGGGCCTTCGTAAAGCGCCACCATCCTTACGTCTTCATGGTCTTCTGATCTTCTTGGAGTTAATCTGGCTACTCATGGCCAGTTTACGTCCAGTAGTAATATCCTTAATAGTTCCCCTGCAGAGGACGCCAAGTTGTTGGGTGGAGGAGTTACCTTCCGTGTTATGGAGCATTAATACCACTCCTAACAGATCTACAGGATACACACCTTTCTTCATGGTTTACAGAGCAGAGGCGGTTCTCCCTAGTGACATCTGTCATGACTCACCTCGTGTGGCGGCTTATGTTGAAGCTGACAATGAAAATGCACGTCAAGAAGTACTTGACCTGTTGGATGAGGAGTGTGACATCACAGCGTCTCGTTCGGTGATTTACCAGCAAGATCTGCACCGTTATCACAGCCGCCGGGTTAAAACCAGAACTTTCCAAGAACGCGATCTGGTGCTCTGGCTTATCTAGGATCAGACTAATATGCACAAGTTATCCCCACCTTGGGAAGGACCCTTTGTGGTCAGCAAGAATCTGAACAACAGGTCATATTTCCTTATTGATGTTCGAGACCACAATGACTCACGCACATCGCAGGAAGAGACCCGTCGGCCGTGGAATATTGCTCATCTTCAGCCTTACTACACTTGAGCCACCGGCTCATCTGATGTACATATTTTTGACAATGTATATATTATGATAAATATAATAAATCGGCATCCCTGCTAAAGCGGCCTCTGTCGCTTTTTTCTTTTAAATACTGAGTTTTTGGTCACTTGGGGGCTTTTGCTTTATAGAGTGAAGTTATGATTACCCTTTGATCCGGCTTATTGGCCACACACAGAAAAAAAAAGCTTGGGGGCTTTTACCCAAGTTAAAGGGACCAAAGAGAGTCTGCTGCAAAAGCAGAACTCAAACATAGGTGCCCCTTGAGCATAGCTCAAAATATTGCTCGGGGGCTCTTTTGTTCTAAAGAACAAAGAGTTTGTATAACCCTTGTAGTAGGCACAAAAGCCAGGCTTGGAAGCCAGGTGTATTCACCTAAAACCCCGAGTTATCCTACCTTTTTAAGTAAGACACTCCGCCCAGGTAATCCTGGAATGATCCGCCGAACGTTTGACAAGTCAATCTTATGCGGACACTGAACTTGTCAAAGTTAAAACGACTATTCGGTTATATGAGGTCCATCTTATAAGGTTTGTATATAGGTTTAACTCAGTGCCTGTGCGGCCCGTGAAAGCACTCAATTTTCGGCCTGGCAGCCCATGAAAAGCCTCGTTTTTCGTCTATTTTTATTTGACAGATTTTCTTTTTGAGGTTTATTTGATGAAGCTTATAAAGCTTTGTGATTATAATTCACCGGTGTTTATTAACCCGGCCTGGTATTTGACTGTAAGTCGCCAGTATGAGATGAGATATTATCCGGTGTTTATTAACCCGACCTGGCTTTTGACTATAAGTCGCCAGTTTGAGAAGATAAATATGCGGTGTTTATTACCCTGGCCCGGCTTTGTTTATAAGCCGGCAACCTCTGATAATTACCAGTGCTCAAATTTTGGGTTATCACCCTAATCGCACTAGCTTGGTAAACCAACAATGTGATCAAATATCACATGTATGACATATTTTCAATCGTATATGGTTATTATTCAGTTCAGCCTTGGTTATAAACTGTGATAGCTTCCTCTGGTTTATATCGGGCATTATAACCCGTCCAGCGGTAAACCGCCAGGACACTTTTCACCTGTTGTATGCAGGAACAGATTCAAAATTGCTAAAGTCATAAAGCATACATGCCATATCTTAACATGCCGGATGAACAGTGTCATTCACATCAAAATATGCACGATGGCATAGCAGAATAAGAGTTTAAGGCTAGCCTATTACAAGGCGTTTGGTGAACAAAAGAATAATGGTTTTTTAGTCTTGCAGAAAGCAGATGATAAACCGGCCCCGGTTCATGAATCTTGGCCCGGCTGACTTGAAGGTTGTGACTCATCCCTTGCCGGTTCATCTTCCTCCTCCACCGTTTGGAAGTTGGGTTTGGACCAGTCAAAGCCACGCAAGGCGACGAATTCAGCTTCATCGTTAATCAGATCAGACGGGTCAATATTAGGGGCGAAAGTGTTCTTTTGAATCGGTGGAATTAAATCCATCACTTTATATGGATTCTACATCTTCTAATTATCTGCATCATAAGCTGGCTGGTACTTGGTGATATTGGTCTCTTCAGCAATGATTGTTGCATGTGGACGAATCTCTTTGACACAGGCGGCAAAGTCTTGTTGGTCAAAAGAGGTTCCATCTTCCTTCAGACTAGGATACCCACTAGCTACATCTGCCGAGTCTAGTTCCGGTACCCATGATTTGGCACGGCTCAAGGCTGTTACAGCTCCGGCTCTATCACAAGACCGTTTGATTTCTTGGAACCTGGTAGGCAAGATGGACAGTTTCTTCGAAACATCACTTAACAACTTTGGCCCTTGATTCGTTGGAGAGATAGTAGCGAGATTCTGCTGAGCTCCAGTGTATAATTGCTCAACAAGCGTATAAACCGCCTTGAGCTTCACCAGCGTATCTTGGCTAAGATTGCTGCTCCTGGGACCTGAAAAGGTTCAAACAATTGGATCAGTGGCGGCTTACATTATGACGAAAAATACTTTGGATAAATAACAAGGGGATTTACCGAAGATAGCAGAAACCATCAGAGACACACGGTGTTTTAAACCGGTGAGTTCAGTAGTAGCTTCCTCAAGAGCCGTCTCTGCCTTCTCAGCACGTTGTATCAAGGTAGTTTTTTCTTTAGCCCAAGCCTTTTTATCCTCATCAAAACTGGTCTTCAATTTTTCCGACTCAGACACACTGAACTGGAATTTTGATCTGCCTTCCGGGTCTCATTTTCTTGAGCTGTCAGCCGAGTCTTGGCATCGTTCAGTTGAGACTCTAGTTCAGAAGTAACAGCCTGCAGGCAGCACAGATTTATCAAACATATTTCAAGGCGAGTTACAATAGTTAAGTCCCAAGCGCTTTGCAAGCGAAACCACTTGGCACTTGGGGGCTAATGTCTGTCAACGCAGTTTTTCAACGGAAATGGCTTTTCTAAAGTCCCAAGTGTTTTGCAAGCAACAACACTTGGCACTTGGGGGCTAATGCATATTGCTTGTCTCTTCCTAAAGATGAGTCGGGCGAGCTGTCAACAGTCTCAACTGACTCATGGGGGCTATACAGTTCTATTTTGTTCTTTTATAGTGATCAATAGGACCAGCTCGTGCATACTGATTAAACCGGCCCTTGGGGACTACAAATGCAAAGTTATGCTACTATCCGCATCCGGTGTAGTTTTCAACCGGACTTGGAGGGAGTCTAGGAAAGAAACTTATAAGTTTTTAAGTCTACAGATTATTCAATCTTATCATCATTATGCAGACTTGGGGGCTGGCAGTATATATAACTTATATAAGCCAGAAGACGTACCTCATACTTCTGGTGCATCTATTTGACCATCTCTATTTCCAAGTCACGGCTGGAGTGTACTTGACTGAGATAACCAGATAATACTTCACTATTACTCAATTGAGCATAGTGGGAGACGTCGAACCTCACTTTCCGTCTTTCCATGACTTCTTGTTTGGCAGAATGTCTCACTAGTACAGTTGGATTCCCCGGTTCAGTAAATCTGGTGCTAGTGATTAAAACGTCATCACCATGAGTCTCTGGCAGGTTAACCGAGCTTGACGGTTCAGTAGTCGAGGGATCAATAGTGGTTTCATCAACAGACAGCTCAAGTATCTCAAGTTGAGCATTGGAAGCAGGGTCTTTTGGTTGTTCAGGGTGTTCTGGTACAAAGGTTGGTTGGTCCAGTTCAGCGGTTTTTGGATCCTCGGTCGGCTTTGTCACCTTCGCTTTTTTGTTGGGCTTCGCTTGACCGCTAAAAGGAATTTGGACAAGTCAGCATAATGATGAAGATATAAAGGTACAGAAGAGAGATAATTATTCTTACCCAGGGGCAGTCTTGAAAGCTGGCAGTTGAGTCTGTGATGAATCGCCAGAGGAAGAACGGGAAATCTCCTGCAAAGATGGAATCAAAAGAATTGAGTGGTTAACGAAAGAAACCCGCCGGTAAATAAAAGAATAAAGGTTAAAAAGAATCTCATTTTGGCGTTTCCGAGGAGTGTTTGGTAAACCAGAGGATAAATCTTCACCTCCACTAGTCCGGTCTGGCGACGGCTCTCATGTTGCTGTCGTTTTAAGAGAAAATGAGGATCTAAATAAGCCAAGGGGTGTGAAAACCTTACTTTCCGGGTTACCCGCCGAAGTTTCTGCCTTGGTAAAGGTTCTGAGTTGGAGGAAATAGTAGTTACCTCTTCTTCGACTGCTTGGCTGGCTCCCGTGTCATCTTGGCAATAGTCAGTGTCAATAAGGTGGTTAAAAACAAGCCAAGAGTGTCAAGGGCTACCTCCGACTCAGAGGTTTTGTCTAGCTTAAGCAGATCAGAGGCGCTTGGTTTCTTCTTAGACCTCCTGATGGTCTTTTTGGCGGCTTTCACGGCAGCCCTGCCTTTTTGGCAGCCTCATGGTCATATTTGGCCTTCCAGAAGTCAGATTTAGCCTACGGAAGAATAACATAGTTGAGTTCACGCAATTTTTAGGTGATGGAGTAAGGTAAAAGAAATCAAGAGACTTACCTCTGGTGGCGGGTTAAGCTTGCAGAAAGGATTCAACCCACTTTGCTGCAATGTTCAAATTTGCTATTTACAAGCGTCGTTGCCATTTCAATGATAACCTCTTCAGTCAAACGCAGAGAGCTATGGCGCAAGGGATCGTCCGTTCCTCTTGTATAAGTACACATTAAGCCGGGTCGGTGGCTTAAGGGTATGATCCGCCATGCGACCCAGCAGCGGATTAAATCGACTCCAGTTAAACCATTTCCTAGCAAGGCTTGGACTTTTCTGATTGTAGGAACGAGTTTCTTGCGTTCGGCGGTGGTAAGTTTATCAGGGAGTTGATAACTTGAGTCGAGACGTTCAACACGATAACCTGGTAATGGATTTTCATCAGACGGTGAGATATCTTTGCAGTAGAACCATGTTTGATTCCAGTCCTTGGGATGACTCAGCAGAGCTGCTTGAGGGAAGATAGCATCCCTTCTGTGCTGGATTGAAATTCCACCAAGTTCCAAGCTGGGCCCGTTGGTGAACTCATTTTGCCGATTCAGGTAGAAGTATTCCCTGAAAAGCTCAACGCTAGGCTCTTCTTGAAGATATACCTCATAGAAAACTTGAAAGTTACAGATGTTTGATATGGAGTTGGGTCCAATGTCTTGCGGGTGGAGCTTAAAGAAGTGCAGGACATCCCTAAAGAACTTAGAGCCGGGTGGCGAGAATCCCTGGTTCATATGATCCATAAAGACAATAACTTCAACATCCTTTGGCTGAGGTCTCACTTCGCCCGGGTCAGGAGCACGGTAATGCAAGACACTTTTCTCTGGCAAATATCCAACAGTGACAAAATCCTTCAAAGTGCTCTCAGTGACGATGGAGGGAACCCAGTTACAGGTCGTAATTGTCTTTGGCGGCATGGTGAAAGGACAACCTAAAGAAAGGACATAATTTGTCGGCTCAAGTTAGTTGGTGGGATTACAAGTTAACAATTGCAATGTATGTTTAGAACAGTGGCATAGGTGAGGGCTAATGATATATGAAGTAATGATAAGCCGGCAGAATAAGCCGCCATGACTAAGATATTCAAGAGCTACCAAGAGTAAAATTTGCTAAGTGTTTGGACAAACAGGTTCCACAGGTTGAAGCTATAAATTCAAATCTACCGCTGTTCAGAAAGGGGATAAATTCGAAACCTACAGAGGCGATAGTAGAAAAACAGAGGTGCCCTAGAGGAGATCTGTCACGATGAGGATATATTCTAGTATCAAAAACAGGTACTAAAACTACTACCGCCCAAGATTTATATGGTTTTTTGGATCTAATCCATGGATCTAAGCAAGGAGAAGGAAGGGTGATACGTCTCCAACGTATCTATAATTTTTGATTGCTCCATGCTATATTATTTACTGTTTTGGACTATATTGGGCTTTATTTTACACTTTTATATTATTTTTGGGACTAACTTATTAACCCGAGGCCCAGCCCAGAATTGTTGTTTTTTGCCTATTTCAGTGTTTCGAAGAAACGGAATATCAAACGGAGTCCAAACGGAATGAAACCCTCGGGAACGTGATTTTATCACCGAACGTGATCCAGGAGACTTGGACCCTACGCCAAGGCATCAGAGAGGTGGTCACGAGGGTGGGCCCCCCTAGGGCGCGCCCCCTGCCTCGTGGGCCCCTCGATGCTCCACCGACGTACTTCTTCCTCCTATATATACATACGTACCCCCAAACGAACAGAAGAGGAGCCAAAAACCTAATTCCACCGCCACAACTTTCCGTATCCATGAGATCCCATCTTGGGGCCTGTTCCGGAGCTCCGCCGGAGAGGGCTGTCATCATGGAGGGCTTCTACATCATCATAGCCTCTTCGATGAAGTGTGAGTAGTTTACCTCAGATCTTCGGGTCCATAGTTAGTATCTAGATGGCTTCTTCTCTGTTTTTGGATCTCAATACAAAGTTCTCCCCCTCTCTTGTGGAATCTATTCAATGTAATCTTCTTTTTGCGGTGCGTTTGTTGAGACCGATGAATTGTGGGTTTATGATCAAGTCTATCTATGAATAATATTTGAATCTTCTCTGAATTCTTTTATGTATGATTGGTTATCTTTGCAAGTCTCTTCGAATTATCTGTTTGGTTTGGCCAACTAGATTGGTAGTTCTTGCCATGGGAGAAGTGCTTAGCTTTGGGTTCGATCTTGCGGTGTCCTTTCCCAGTGACAAAAGGGGCAGCAAGGCACGTATTGCATCGTTGCCATCGAGGATAACAAGATGGGGTTTATTTCATATTGCATGAATTTATCTCTCTACACCATGTCATCTTGCTTAAGGTGTTACTCTGTTTTTAACTTAATACTCTAGATGCATGCTGGATAGCGGTCAATGAGTGGAGTAATAGTAGTAGATGCAAAATCGTTTCGGTCTACTTGTCACGGACGTGATGCCTATATACATGATCATGCCTAGATATTCTCATAACTATGCTCAATTCTGTCAATTGCTCAACAGTAATTTCTTCACCCGCCGTAGAATACTTATGCTCTTGAGAGAAGCCACTAGTGAAACCTATGGCCCCCGGGTCTATTCTCATCATATCAATCTCCATCACTTTAATCTTTCTTTGCTTTTTTACTTTGCCTTTACTTTTTACTTTGCATATTTATACCAAAAATACCAAAAATATTATATCTATCAGATCTCACTCTCGTAAGTGACCGTGAAGGGATTGACAACCCCTAATCGCGTTGGTTGCGAGTAGCTATCATTTTGTGCAGGTACGAGGGACTTGAGCGTGGCCTCCTACTGGATTGACACCTTGGTTCTCAAAAACTGAGGGAAATACTTATGCTACTTTGCTGCATCATCCCTTCCTCTTCGGGGAAAACCAACGCAAGCTCAAGAGGTAGCAAGAAGGATTTCTGGCGCCGTTGCCGGGGAGTCTACGCAAAAAGTCAACATACCAAGTACCCATCACAATCCCTATCTCTCGCATTACATTATTTTCCATTTGCCTCTCGTTTTCCTCTCCCCCACTTCACCCTTTCCGTTTTATTCGCCCTCTCTCTCTCTATCCTTCCTCTCTATTTGCCTCTTCTGGCCCATTTGCTTTTTGTTTGCTCGTATGGTTGGAATAGTCATTTATTTATTACTAAACAGAGAACCTAATATCTATGGATCCTCATCCGCTTGCCAATCTTTTTAAGAGATCCAATTATGATGAACCAATTCCTAGTGATTTGGATGCACTAGATTATCTTTATAAGCTTTTGCCTGAAATCCGTAAATCTGGAAATTGTGATGAAGTGCTTCACGATAGATCTTTGAATAAAAAGCATGATTGCAATGATTTTATTATAAATTCTCTTGATGTCAATTGTGCTAATAATATGCAAAACCCTAAGCTTGGGGATGCTAGTTTTTCTATGTTTACTACTTGTTGCAATGGTCATGATTGGGGTGATTCTTCTTATGATCTTGAAATTTTATTTAAGCCCCATGATGAATATGAGATTGATTATAATGTTTGCAATAATATTGAAAGTGGGTTTGGAAGAATGTCATCTTTATATCCCACATATTTGGAGAATGTTCAATCTTATGGAGTTTTTGATAAAAGTGCGTTTGGAAAGGTCATGACTTTAGTTAATGTTAATCCCACTATTTTGGAAGAGTGTCAACTTTACATGCATGTGGATCATGTTGAAAATACTCTATGTGATAGCTATTTTGTTGAATTTGCTTATGATCCCACATTAATTATTATGAGAGAGGAAAATATGGTTGTAGAAATTTTCATGTTACTAAATTACCTCTCGTTATGTTGAGATTGTTATTGTTTCTTTCCTCTTCCTTGCATATGCTAGTTTTTGCTTGCCTTGATAATTTGTTCGCCTATAAGATGCCTATGCATAGGAAGTATGTTAGACTTAGATGTGATTGTCACGTGTTTTATGATGCTCTCTTTGTGCTTCAATTCTTGTCTTTCTTGTGAGCATCGTTAAAATCGTATGCCTAGCTTTAAGGCTTTAAAGAAAAGCGCTTGTTGGGAGACAACCCAATATTTTTCCTTACTGTTATTTAATAAATAAATTATTTAGCCTCTGTTTTGGTTGTGTTTTTTGTGTTTAATTAGTGTTTGTGCCAAGTAGAACCGTTGGGAAGACTTGGGGAAAGTCTTGTTGAACTTGCTGTAAAAAACAGAAACTTTAGCGCTCACGAGAACTGCTGTAATTTTTATTTGAAGAGTTCTATTTAGTTAATTATTTTTGCAGATGATTAATAGATAACTTCCTCACGTCCAGAAATTTATTTTAGAATTTTTGGGGTTCCAGATCTTGCGCTAGCTACAGATTACTACAGACTGTTCTGTTTTTGAAAGATTCTGTTTTTCGTGTGTTGTTTGCTTATTTTGATGAATCTATGGCTAGTAAAATAGTTTATAATCCCTAGATATGTTGGAATACAGTAGGTTTAACACCAATATAAATAAAGAATGAGTTCATTACAATACCTTGAAGTGGTCTTTTGTTTTCTTTCGCTAATGGAGCTCACGAGTTTTCTAGTTTAAGTTTTGTGTTGTGAAGTTTTCAAGTTTTGGGTGAATTCTTTTGATGGATTATGGAACAAGGAGTGGCAAGAGCCTAAGCTTGGGGATGCCCATGGCACCCCCAAGATAATCCAAGGACACCAAGAAGTCAAAGATTGGGGATTCCCCGGAAGGCATCCCCTCTTTCGTCCACTTCCATCGGTAATTTACTTGGAGCTATATTTTTATTCACCAACATGATATGTGTTTTGCTTGGAGCGTCTTGTATTATTTGTGTCTTTGTGTTTTAGTATGCCACAATCATCCTTGCTGTACACACCTTTTGATAGAGCCATACATGAATTAAAATTTGATAGAATACTCTATGTGCTTCACTTATATCTTTTGAGCTAAGTAGTTTTGCTCTATGTGCTTCACTTATACCTTTTGAGCGTTATAATTTTGCTCTATGTGCTTCACTTAGATCTTTTCGAGCACGGTGGTGGATTTGTTTTAAAGAAACTATTGATCTCTCATGCTTCACTTAAATTATTTTGAGAGTCTCTTAATAGCATGGTAATTTGCTTAATAATAATATGCTTGGTATTCAAGATTTGTGAAACTTTCTTTTGAGTGTGTCGAATAATAAGAAAAGATTGAAGCATGATAATTGTTTTGAGATATGGAGGTGATAATATTAAAGTCATGTTAGTTGAGTAGTTGTGAATTTAAAGAATACTTGTGTTAAAGTTTGTGATTCCCGTAGCATGCACGTATGGTGAACCGTTATGTGATGAAGTCGGAGCATGATTTATTTATTGATTGTCTTCCTTATGAGTGGCGGTCGGGGACGAGCGATGGTCTTTTCCTACCAATCTATCCCCCTAGGAGCATGCGCGTAATACTTTGCTTTGATAACTTCTAGCTTTTTGCAATAAGTATATGAGTTCTTTATGACTAATGTTGAGTCCATGGATTATACGCACTCTCACCCTTCCACCTTTGCTAGCCTCTCTAATACCGCGCACTTTTCGTCGGTATCATACACCTACCATATACCTTCCTCAAAACAGCCACCATACCTACCTATTATGGCATTTCCATAGCCATTCCGAGATATATTGCCATGCAACTTTCCACCGTTCCGTTTATTATGACACACTCCATCATTGTCATATTGCATATTCCGGTACACAGCCGGAGGCATTCATATAGATTCATATTTTGTTCTAAGTATTGAGTTGTAATTGTTGAGTTGTAAGAAAAATAAAAGTTTGATGATCATCATTATTAGAGCATTGTCCCAGTGAGGAAAGAATGATGGAGACTATGATTCCCCCATAAGTCGGGATGAGACTCCGGACGAAAAAAAGAGGCCAAAGAAGCCCAAATAAAAAGAGGCCATAAAAAAGGAGAAAAGGCCCAAATAAAAAAATGAGAGAAAAAGAGAGAAGGGACAATGTTACTATCCTTTTACCACACTTATGCTTCAAAGTAGCACCATGATCTTCATAGTAGAGAGTCTCTCATATTATCACTTTCATATACTAGTGGGAATTTTACATTATATAACTTGGCTTGTATATTCCAATGATGGGCTTCCTCAAATTGCCCTAGGTCTTCATGAGCAAGCAAGTTGGATGCACACCCACTTAGTTTCTTTTTGAGCTTTCATATACTTATAGCTCTAGTCCATTAGTTGCATGGCAATCCCTACTCACTCACATTGATATCTATTGATGGGCATCTCCATAGCCCGTTGATACGCCTAGTTGATGTGAGACTATCTTCTCCTTTTTGTCTTCTCCACAACCACCATTCTATTCTACCTATAGTGCTATATCCATGGCTCACGCTCATGTATTGCGTGAAGATTGAAAAAGTTTTGAAAAAGTTAGAGTATGAAACAATTGCTTGGCTTGTCATCGGGGTTGTGCATGATTTAAATACTTTGTGTGGTAAAGATAGAGCATAGCCAGACTATATGATTTTGTAGGGATAACTTTCTTTGGCCATGTTATTTTTAGAAGACATAATTGCTTTATTAGTATGCTTGAAGTATTATTATTTTTATGTCAATATAAAATTTTGTCTTGAATCTTTCGAATCTGAATATTCATATCACAATTAAGAAGATTTGCATTGAAATTATGCCAAGTAGCACTCCGCATCAAAAAAATTCTTTTTATCATTTACCTACTCGAGGACGAGCAGGAATTAAGCTTGGGGATGCCTGATACGTCTCCAACATATCTATAATTTTTGATTGCTCCATGCTATATTATTTACTGTTTTGGACTATATTGGGCTTTATTTTCCACTTTTATATTATTTTTGGGACTAACCTATTAACCGGAGGCCCAGCCCAGAATTGATGTTTTTGCCTATTTCAGTGTTTCGAAGAAACGGAATATCAAATGGAGTCCAAACGGAATGAAACCTTCGGGAACGTGATTTTCTCACCGAACGTGATCCAGGAGACTTGGACCCTACGCCAAGGCATCAGAGAGGCGGTCACGAGGGTGGGGGGCGCGCCCCCCCTAGGGCGCGCCCCCCTGCCTCGTGGGCCCCTCGATGCTCCATCGACGTACTTCTTCCTCCTATATATACATATGTACCCCCAAACGAACAGAAGAGGAGCCAAAAACCTAATTCCACAGCTGCAACTTTCTGTATCCACGAGATCCCATCTTGGG
The DNA here is from genome assembly GCF_018294505.1 of Triticum aestivum. NCBI lineage: Eukaryota > Viridiplantae > Streptophyta > Magnoliopsida > Poales > Poaceae > Triticum > Triticum aestivum. The sequence goes on along the minus strand of NC_057812.1, from coordinate 506,222,207 downwards.
GCCTGTTCCGGAGCTCCGCCGGAGAGGGCCGTCATCACGGAGGGCTTCTACATCATCATAGCCTCTCCGATGAAGTGTGAGTAGTTTACCTTAGACCTTCGGGTCCATAGTTAGTAGCTAGATGGCTTCTTCTCTCTTTTTGGATCTCAATACAAAGTTCTCCCCCTCTCTTATGGAAATCTGTTTGATGTAATCTTCTTTTTGCAGTGTGTTTGTTGAGACCGATGAATTGTCTGTTTATGATCAAGTCTATCTATGAATAATATTTGAATCTTCTCTGAATTCTTTTATGTATGATTGGTTATCTTTGCAAGTCTCTTTGAATTATCCATTTGGTTTGGCCAACTAGATTGGTAGTTCTTGCCATGGGAGAAGTGCTTAGCTTTGGGTTCAATCTTGCGGTGTCCTTTCCCAGTGACAGAAGGGGCAGCAAGGCACGTATTGCATCGTTGCCATTGAGGATAACAAGATGGGTTTTATTTCATATTGCATGAATTTATCTCTCTACATCATGTCATCTTGCTTAAGGCGTTACTCTGTTTTTAACTTAATACTCTAGATGCATGCTGCATAGCGGTCGATGAGTGGAGTAATAGTAGTAGATGCAGAATCGTTTCAGTCTACTTGTCACGGACGTGATGCCTATATACATGATCATGCCTAGATATTCTCATAACTATGCTCAATTCTGTCAATTGCTCAACAGTAATTTGTTCACCCACCGTAGAATACTTATGCTCTTGAGAGAAGCCACTGGTGAAACCTATGGCCCCCGGGTCTATTCTCATCATATCAATCTCCATCGCTTTAATCTTGCTTTGCTTTTTTACTTTGCATCTTTATACCAAAAATACCAAAAATATTATATCTATCAGATCTCACTCTCGTAAGTGACCGTGAAGGGATTGATAACCCCTAATCGCGTTGTTTGCGAGTAGCTATCGTTTTGTGCAGGTACGAGGGACTTGAGCGTGGCCTCCTACTGGATTGATACCTTGGATCTCAAAAACTAAAGGAAATACTTATGCTACTTTGCTGCATCATCCCTTCCTCTTCGGGGAAAACCAACGCAAGCTCAAGAGGTAGCAAAGGGCGGCGACGAACACCGACGAACACCGATGAAACCTAATGATAGATCTATGATGAAAGAAAGAGGGCTTACTGATGCTGATAGGACAGCGGAGTGGCGCCATGGTTTTCTGGTCCGTTCAGGGTGATGCGGCGGCCGGAGTTGAGGTTGGAGACGAAGTCGACGACGGCGGGTGTCGGTGTCAAAACCGGCGGATCTCGGGTAGTGGGTCCTGAACTGTGCGTCTAGGCCGGATGGTAACAGGAGGCAGGGAACATGATGTTTTACCCAGGTTCGGGCCCTCTTGATGGAGGTAAAACCCTACGTCCTGCTTGATTAATATTGATGATATGGGTAGTACAAGAGTAGATCTACCACGATTTCAAGGAGGCTAAACCCTAGAAGCTAGCCTATGGCATGATTGTTGTATATGGAGTTGATTGCCTACAGACTACAACCCTCCGGTTTATATAGACACCGGATAAGGTTAGGGTTACACAGAGTCGGTTACAATGGTAGGAGATCTTGAATATCCGTATCGCCAAGCTTGCCTTCCACACCAAGGAAAGTCCCATCCGGACACGGGACGAAGTCTTCAATCTTGTATCTTCATAGTCCAGGAGTCCGGCTGAAGGTATAGTCCGGCTACCCGAACACCCCCTAATCCAGGACTCCCTCAGTAGCCCCTGAACCAGGCTTCAATGACGACGAGTCTGGCGCGCAAATTGTCTTCGGCATTGCAAGGCGGGTTCCTCCTCCAAGTCCTTCATAGAAGATTGTAAACACCAAGAGTAGTGTCCGGCTCTGCAAAATAAGCTTCCACATATTGTCATAGAGAGAATAATATTAACACAAATCAAATCTGCTAACGTATTCTGCAGTGCATCATCACACTACAGCCAAGTCCTTTACTCGAATCGTTTTTACTTTTCCACCTCGGCATGTTTTGCGAGGCGGTTTCCTTGGCACGTCTTGTCAAAGCAGAGATCGTGTACCCCCTTTATGGGATTCTCATCAACACAGACGTGGGTAATCCAATCGCGCCACTTATCACGGCGCTTGAGAGGCAAGCGAGTTTTACTAGGCAAGTGGGGACGCACAACCGCATCCGCTCATATAAGGGGATAAGGACCCACCTTTTTACCTACGCCTTCTTCCTCCTTTGCCTATCCATCTCCTGCGCACTCGAGCTCCAGCGCCCAAGCCCGCACTTCCCACCTCAACCTTCTCCAGCAATGTCCGGAGCGGGAGGCAAGTGGATGGTCTCCTCCGTCACGGAGGGCCATGTCAAAAAGCTAAGGAAGGCCGGATACTTGTCCAAAGACATCGCGCACCGACTTCCCGAGGAGGGGCAGCTTCTCCCCACCCCAAGGCCCCATGAGAGGGTAGTATTCCTTCCCCACTTCCTCCGCGGACTGGGTTTTCCACTCCACCCATTTGTCCGGGGGCTCATGTTTTACTATGGCCTAGATTTCCACGATCTGGCCCCGAACTTCGTCCTCAACATCTCAGCGTTTATCGTCGTGTGCGAGGCTTTCCTCCGCATCCGCACCCATTTCAGCCTCTGGCTCAAGACCTTCAACGTCAAGCCCAAGGTGGTGCGCGGCAGCCAGGCGGAGTGCGGAGGCGCCATGGCGGGAAAGATGGCCAACGTCCTATGGCTCGAGGGCTCCTTCGTGGAGACCCTGAAGGGGTGGCAATCGTGGTGGTTTTACATCACCGAGCCACGCGATCTGAAATGGATCGCAGCCCCCGAGTTCCGATCCGGACCCCCCACGCGGCTTATGTCCTGGAAAGAGACGGGCCTGTCGTGGGGCGACGAAAAAGAGGTGACCGGACTGCAAACATGCATCCAGTCCCTGGTGAGCAAGCCGATCAAGCTCGTCAATGTAGTCCAGGTTATGCTCGTCTACCGGATCCTCCTGTGTCAACAACGGTACTTTAATCTATGGGAGTTCGACCCGGCGCAGCACCAAACCCTTAACAGGCTCTTCGACACGACGTATGAAGACGTCTGGAAGGTGCTAACCAAAGGCGCCGAGGCTCCCACATCCGCTTCTGAGGACCGCGGATACAGCTCGCGGCGTCACGCTAGCGAGGTAAGCTATTTTCACCTTTTACAGGATGTTAAGTTTTTTCATAGTCTGACTCTATGCGGGATCTAAACTCCCTCACCTTTGACAGGCTTGGCAGGCGCAGTCCGGATCGATTAACTGTCCGGCTCCCTTGCCCGAAGACCTAGCCCCTGCTCTCCTAGTGAAGCTGCTGGTTCCGGCGCCTTATGTGGTGCCGGAGAAGAAGGCCAAGAAGAAGAAGGCCACGGGGACTCGAAAGAGTGCCCATAATGTGCTGGTGTCGGACTCGTCATCCGACGAGTCCGAGATGCTCTCCTCCCGTGAGAACAAGAAGGAGGAAGAAGAAAACTCTCCCCCTCCAGCGGCGGGAGGAAAGAAAAGGAAGGCCGCCCCAACGGGGGAGGCCGAAGGGTCCAGGAAGAGGAAGACCCCTCCGCCGAACTACTCCCCCGATGCCGGAGAGGACGAAGAGGAGTGGCCAGATAGGGCCAAGCGTCCGGCAAAATCGTAAGTATTCGGATATCAGAGTAACTCATGACGTTCCTTTGTCGCACAGCTTTCCCTAATGTCGAACATAATTATGCAGCCCGCCCCGGGCCGAACTCAACGAGTCGTCGAGCGGCTCCCTGGATTCATCGGACGTGAACTCAGTTCCGCCCGCTGTCTCCCCCCGCACTGCGGACGACGCCGAAGTGGCGTCGCAACGAGCTCCGGGGCAGGAGGAGGTGGTCCTGGAGGAGCCGCAAGGCGACCTCCCGGACCCCAGGAGTAAAGGGGGCAAGACCCCCCAGGGCTCTAAGTCCAGCTTTGTGCCGGACACCGCGCCGGAATCTTCAACAGTTCCGGACCGCGGTAGGCGAACTCCTTCCAAGAGGAGCAAGCCTTCTGAGCCGGCGGCCTCCGTCCAACCGGAGGTGCCGGACAATCTGCTTGAGGTGCTTGACGGCGCCTCCATCGACGAGGAGCACCGTACTATTATGAGTACGGTGATCCAGAAGGTTCAGTCCGCCAAGAGCGGACTGACTGAAGCTTGCGCTAGCCTTCTAACAGGCTTCGAGGTAAGTAAACATATATAAAAATAGTACCGCATAGACAGTAGCCCTTGATGCTCTGTTTGGCGTTCGGAAAGAAAAGCCAAATAGAGGATCTAGTAAATTTCGCAGGAGTCTAACAATAAAGAGTCAATATGCATGTGCAGGCTTCGCTGCTATCCACCGCCGCACTGACTGTGGAGGTGGGTGTCCTGAAACAGGACCTCAAGCAGACCGAGCAAGAGCTCGGCCTTGCCAAGCGGCAGCTCGAGGAAAAAGAAGGTAGGAAATACCTTACAGAAAAAGTGCCTATAGAGAGGCGTGATTGCAAAAAATAACAGGATTGCACTGCTTATTATAGGGGCCACGACTGAGGTGGCGACCCTCAAGCAGGCGCTGTCTGAGGCCGAAAATAAAACGGCCGTGGAGCGCACCGAGCGAGGGAAACTTGGGGCTCAGGTCGGCGAGGTGCAGCAAGAGCTTCAGGCTCTCATGAAAAAACATGAGAGTTTGGAGCTTGAGTCAAAGACCCAAGCGTCCGAGCTCGCGGCGGCCCTTGAGACTGCCAAGTCTGCCAAGGCCGAAGCCCAAAAGGCCCTCCAAGAGTTGGAGGAGACGAAGAAGATAGCAGCGGGTAAGGCATTCTTTATGCAAAGCAGAAATATAAAAGTAAACTACTTGTTACTTACCCAAATCCGGAGTTCTCTAGGGCATTCGCAGATCTTCCCCGCAGCGTATCCGACGCCGCCGCATTCTACCGAGCTGAAGAGGGCAACTCGATGGAGAAGGTGTTCTGGTCTCAGTATGCTGAGGCCGGACACCCTGTGCCCTTGAGCGACCAGCTGAAACAGCTGGTCGAGCTCCACAAGGCGGCCGAACAGGCCATGAAGGGCTTCATAGTTTGGCTGTGGCCTGGAGAGGCCCTGCCTGGGAGCTACTTTGGGCTGGTGCGGCGGCTGGTGGAGGCCTGTCCAAGGCTCGAGGTCATCAAGCGCTCCATCTGCATCGAAGGTGCCCGTCGGGCCCTTGCCTGTGCAAAGGTGCACTGGGGTAAGCTGGACGGTGAGAAGCTTGTGAAGGACGGGCTGCCGCCGGGGAAGGAGCATCGCAAGCCCAAGAACTATTACAAGGATGTTCTTGCGGGTGCCCGCCTTGTGGCGGATGAATGTACCAAGGATGTAATTTTTGAATAAACTCGCTCGTTTTTATCCTGTGCGCTGAAAACTTGTTCATGGGCGCTTAAGCAATGCTTGTTGAATTTAAAATATTATTTTCTGTGCGGCCGTTTATCAAAAAAATGAGAGATGGCCAGTCATCGGTTTCTGCCCCCATGCCACTAGTGCTGGGGTGTTCGGGATAAACCTGAGCGCTCTTTTTCCCATAGTTGGGTCCTTCGAGGGAGGCGCTCAGCACAACAAACCAGGCAATCGGACTATAATGCTTGAACAATCTCACTTAGCCATAGAACTTTATAATTTTAAATTTCGGCGAAGCCCCTAGTTCGGAAGACCGAGTTCGGGGTGCTATCCATGCCTTGGCCGGACAAATCCGGCTCCTCGCTCGAAGCGGCATAAGTCTTTAGGGACTCGAAAAACCTCTCGAACAGCGACCGGTCTCTCGCCTCATCATGACAGTTAGTTTTAGCTTTCTCCACTGAGGTGCTTAACCCAGCTCAACCGGGGCACAATCGCAGTGGTTCTCCTAGTGCTACCTTAGCCGATATAGCGGAATGTAAGGCACCAAAACATAGGAGCCGGGCAAACCCAACTATTGACCCAAATCATGATTCGGAGCCGATGCATATAGTGCTATAAGTTTGGGGTGCCGCACTTGTGAAAGTGTACGGACTTCTCACACCATATTAAAGGGTATTGAAGCCCCGGCGTACTTGCCGTACCACGGTGTACGGATGCAACATGTCATTAATGAACATATATAAAAGAGAGTAATGCAGAAAATAAACAAAAGCTATGCATTGTTTATAGAGAGGCTATTTATCAAAGCCGAACGATACAAATAGTGCGGTAAGCAAAAGATATTGGACTATTCAGTATGTCCTGACCAGGGGCAGGCCGCAGAATTGTATTTAAAACAGGTATACCGCTCGTAATAGAGACCACCTGGGAGTTCCAGAATGCGGCATGGCTTGTCTTCCCTGGATCTTGCATCATTTGTGCGGCAGTCGAATTGCCGAACAGGTCGTCCGAAGTATGGAGTCCTGAAAGTAAGAAAAAAATTAAAAAAAAAGAATCCGGCAGCCCCTAGTACGTTTTAAGCCGTATTTTGGGCGTGCCGTTATTGTGCCCCTTCCCCTGTGCCCATGGTATTTCAAGGGCGTAGTTATGTACGCGAGGTACTGGTTTCGCTATGTCGCGAAGGCTGGGGTTGGGGCCGCATTGCTACGCTTGCTTAGAGTGTGCCAGGCGGTCCTGCTGTGGGTTACTCCGGGCGCGCTTGGCAGTGTCTGGCTTTTTAATGGCCGGACTGGAGAATTGCCTGAGAAGGCTACTTTGTACCTCCTCTGTGAGAGCCGCCGTATGCTCCTCCGTACGGAGGGAGCGTTCGGTGTTTCCGTTGACCGTAATTACTCCTCGAGGGCCTGGCATCTTGATCTTGAGATATGCGTAGTGCGGCACCGCATTGAATTTTGCGAATGCGGTTCGTCCGAGCAGGGTGTGATAGCCACTGCGAAACGGGACTATATCGAAGATTAACTCTTCGCTTCGGAAATTGTCCGGGGATCCGAAGACCACGTCAAGTGTTACTGAGCCTGTACAGTTGGCTTCTACACCTGGTATAACGCCTTTAAAGGTCGTTCTTGTGGGCTTAATCCTTGAGGGATCTATGCCCATTTTCCGCACTATATCCTGATAAAGCAGGTTCAGGCTACTGCCGCCGTCCATGAGGACTCTTGTGAGATGAAATCCGTCGATGATTGGGTCGAGAACCAATGCGGCGAAGCTGCCATGACGGATGCTAGTGGGATGGTCCCTTCGATCAAAAGTGATTGGGCAGGAGGACCATGGGTTGAACTTTGGGGCGACTGGCTCCATCGCGTATACGTCCCGTAGTGCATGCTTCCGCTCCCGCTTGGGAATGTGGGTTGCGTATATCATGTTCATGTTGGGTTTCGTAGTAATTTCAAAAAATTTCCTACGCGCACACAGGATCATGTGATGCATAGCAACGAGGGGAAGAGTATTGTCTACGTACCCTACGCAGACCGACTGCGGAAGCGATGACACGACGTAGAGGAAGTAGTCGTACGTCTTCACGATCCAACCGATCAAGCACCGAAACTACGGCACCTCCGAGTTCGAGCACACGTTCAGCCCGATGACGATCCCCGGACTCCGATCCAGCAAAGTGTCGGGGAAGAGTTCCGTCAGCACGACGGCGTGGTGACGATCTTGATGAACTACAGCAGCAGGGCTTCGCCTAAACTCCGCTACAGTATTATCGAGGAATATGGTGGCAGGGGGCACCGCACACGGCTAAGGAATCGATCACGTGGATCAACTTGTGTCAACTTGTGTGTTTAGAGGTGCCCCTGCCTCCGTATATAAAGGAGGAGAGGAGGGGAGGCTGGCCGGCCAAGGGGGGAGGCGCAGGAGAGTCCTACTCCCACTGGGAGTAGGATTCCCCCTCCAATCCTAGTCCAACTAGGATTCCTCGGAGGGGAAAAGAGGAGGAGGGGCCGGCCACCTCTCCTAGTCCTAATAGGACTAGGCGAAGGGGGGGCGCGCAGCCCATCTAGGGCAGCCCCTTCTCTTTTCCACTAAGGCCCACTATGGCCCAAATAGCTCCCGGGGGGTTCCGGTAACCCTCCCGGTATTCCGGTAAAATCCCGATTTCACCCGGAACACTTCCGATATCCAAATATAGGCTTCCAATATATCAATCTTTACGTCTCGACCATTTCGAGACTCCTCGTCATGTCCGTGATCACATCCGGGACTCCGAATAACCTTCGGTTCATCAAAATGCATAAACTCATAATATAACTGTCATCGTAACCTTAAGCGTGCGGACCCTACGGGTTCGAGAACAATGTAGACATGACCGAGACACGTCTCCGGTCAATAACCAATAGCGGGACCTGGATGCCCATATTGGCTCCTACATATTCTACGAAGATCTTTATCGGTCAGACCGCATAACAACATACGTTGTTCCCTTTGTCATCGGTATGTTACTTGCCCGAGATTCGATCGTCGGTATCCAATACCTAGTTCAATCTCGTTACCGGCAAGTCTCTTTACTCGTTCCGTAATACATCATCTCACAACTAACATATTAGTTGTAATGCTTGCAAGGCTTATGTGATGTGTATTACCGAGAGGGCCCAGAGATACCTCTCCGACAATCGGAGTGACAAATCCTAATCTCGAAATACGCCAACCCAACATCGACCATTGGAGACACCTGTAGTACTCCTTTATAATCACCCAGTTACGTTGTGACGTTTGGTAGTACCCAAAGTGTTCCTCCGGTAAACGGGAGTTGCATAATCTCATAGTCATAGGAACATGTATAAGTCATGAAGAAAGCAATAGCAACATACTAAACGATCGGGTGCTAAGCTAATGGAATGGGTCATGTCAATCAGATCATTCTACTAATGATGTGACCTCGTTACTCAAATAACAACTCATTGTTCATGGTCAGGAAACATAACCATCTTTGATTAACGAGCTAGTCAAGTAGAGGCATACTAGTGACACTTTGTTTGTCTATGTATTCACACATGTATTATGTTTCCGGTTAATACAATTCTAGCATGAATAATAAACATTTATCATGAAATAAGGAAATAAATAATAACTTTATTATTGCCTCTAGGGCATATTTCCTTCAGTCTCCCACTTGCACTAGAGTCAATAATCTAGTTCACATCGCCATGTGATTTAACAGCAATAGTTCACATCACCATGTGATTAACACCCATAGTTCACATCGATATGTGATCAACACCCAAAGGGTTTTAAGGTGCGATCATGTTTTGCTTGTGAGAGAATCTTAGTCAACGGGTCTGTCACATTCAGATCCGTAAGTATTTTGCAAATATTTATGTTAACAATGCTCTGCACGGAGCTACTCTAGCTAATTGCTCCCACTTTCAATATGTATCCAGGTTGAGACTTAGTGTAACTTTTACAACAAACTCTTTTATCACCTCCATAATCGAGAAACATCTCCTTAGTCCTTACTAAGGATATTCTTGACCAATGTCCAGTGATCTACTCCTAGATCACTATTGTACTCTCTTGCCAAATTCAGAGTAAGGTATACAATAGGTCTGGTACATAGCATAGCATACTTTATAGAACCTATGACTGAGGCACAGGGAATGACTTTTCATTTTTTCTATTTTCTGCTGTGGTCGGGATTTGAGTCTTACTCAATTTCATACCTTTGCAACACAGGCAAGAACTCTTTCTTTGACTGTTCCATTTTGAACTATTTCAAACTTTGCAACACAGGCAAGAACTCTTTCTTTCATTGAAAATCTTATCAAGCGTCTTGATCTATCTCAATAGATCTTGATGCTTAATATGTAAGTAGCTTTTACTGAGGTCTTTTCCTTTTAAAGAACTCCTTTAAAACACTCCTTTATGCTTTGCAGAAAAATTCTACATCATTTCTGATCAACAATATGTCACTCACATATACTAATCAGAAAGGCTGTAGTGCTCCCACTCACTTTATTGTAAATACAGGCTTCTCAAAAAGTCTGTATAAAACCATATGCTTTGATCAACTTATCAAAGCGTATATTCCAACTCCGAGAGGCTTGCACCAGTCCATAGATGGATCGCTGGAGCTTGCACATTTTGTTAGTACCTTTAGGATTGATAAAACCTTCTGGTTGCATCATATACAACTCTTCTTTAATAAATCCATTAAGGAATGCAGTTTTGTTTATCCATTTGCCAGATTTCATAAAATGCGGCAATTGCTAACATGATTCGGACAGACTTAAGCATAGATACGAGTGAGAAAATCTCATCGTAGTCAACACCTTGAACTTTGTCGAAAACCTTTTTGCGACAATTCTAGCTTTGTAGATAGTAACACTACTATCAGCGACCGTCTTCCTCTTGAAGATCCATTTATTCTCAATTGCTTGCTGATCATCAGGCAAGTCAACCAAAGTCCAAACTTTGTTCTCATACATGGATCATATCTCAGATTTCATGGCCTCAAACCATTTCGCGGAATCTGGGCTCATCATTGCTTCCTCATAGTTCGTAGGTTCATCATGGTCTAGTAACATGACTTCCAGAACATGATTACTACACCACTTTGGTGCGGATCTTACTCTGGAAGACCTACGAGGTTCTGTAGTAACTTGATCTGAAGTTTCATGATCAATATCATTAGCTTCCTCACTAATTGGTGTATTTGTCACAGGAACTGATTTCTGTGATGAACTACTTTCCAATAAGGGAGTAGGTACAGTTACCTTATCAAGCTCTACTTTCCTCCCACTCACTTCTTTCGAGAGAAACTCCTTCTCTAGAAAGGATCTATTATCAGCAACAAATTTGCCTTCGGATCTGTGATAGAAGGTGTACCCAACAATTTCCTTTGGGTATTCTATGAAGACGCACTTCTCTGATTTGGGTTCGAGCTTATCAAGTTAAAAAACCTTTTTTTTTCTTATAAGCATCACAACTCCAAACTTTAAGAAACAACAGGTTAGGTTTACTGCTAAACCATAGTTCATACAGTGTCGTCTCAACGGATTTAGATGGTGCCCTATTTTAAAACGTGAATGCAGCTGTCTCTAATGCATAACCCCAAAACGATAGTGGTAAAGAGATATCATAGATTGCACCATATCAAATAAAGTGCGGTTACGACGTTCGGACACACCATAACGTTGTGGTGTTCCAGGTGGCGTGAGCTGTGAAACTATTCCACATTGTTTTAATTGAAGACCAAGCTCGTAACTCAAATATTCATCTCTACGATCAGATCGCAGAAACTTTATTTTCTTGTTACGATGATTTTCAACTTCACTCTGAAATTCTTTGAACCTTTCAACTATTTCAGACTTATATTTCATCAAGTAGATATACCCATATCGGCTCAAATCATCTTGTGAAGGTCAGAAAATAATGATACTTGCCACGAGCCTTCATACTCATTGGTCTGCATACATCAGTATGTATTATTTCCAACAAGTCAGTAACTCGTTCCATTGTTCCGAAGAACGGAGTTTTAGTCATCTTGCCCAAAAGGCACGGTTCGCAAGCATCAAATGATTCATAACCAAGTGATTCCGAAAATCCATCTTTATGGAGTTTCTTCATGCGCTTTACACCGATATGACCCAAACGGCAGTGCCACAAATAAGTTGCACTATCATTATTAACTTTGCATCTTTTGGCATCAATATTATGAATATGTGTACCACTACGATCGAGATCCAATGAACCATTTTCATTGGGTGTGTAACCATATAAGGTTTTATTCATGTAAACAGAACAACAGTTTATTCTCTTACTTAAATGAATAACCGTATTGCAATAAACACGATCAAATCATATTCATGCTCAACGCAAACACCAAATAACATTTATTTAGGTTCAACACTAATCCCGAAAGAATAGGGAGTGTGCGATGATGATCATATCAATCTTGAAACTACTTTCAACACACATCATCACTTCACCCTTAACTAGTTTCTGTTTATTCTGCAACTCCCGTTTCGAGTTACTACTCTTAGCAACTGAACCAGTACCAAATACCGAGGGGTTGCTATAAACACTAGTAAAGCACACATCAAACACCTGTATATCAAATATACCCTTTTTCGCTTTGCCATCCTTCTTATCCACCAAATATTTAGGGTAGTTCCGCTTCCAGTGACCATTTCCTTTGCAGTGTAAGTACTCAGTTTCAGGCTTTGGTTCAGCTTTGGGCTTCTTCGTGGGAGTGACAACTTGCTTGTCAATCTACTTGAAGTTCCCCTTTCTTTCCCTTTGCCCTTTTCTTGAAACTAGTGATCTTGTCAACCATCAACACTTGATGCTCTTTCTTGATTTCTACCTTCGTTGATTTCAACATCACGAAGAGCTCGGGAATCATCCCTTGCATACTATAGTTCATCACGAAGTTCTACTAACTTGGTGATGGTGACTAGAGAATTCTGTCAATCACTATCTTATCTGGAAGATTAACTCCCACTTGATTCAAGCGATTGAAGTACCCAGACAATCTGAGCACATGCTCACTAGTTGAGCGATTCTCCTCCATCTTTTAGCTATAGAACTTGTTGGAGACTTCATATCTCTCAACTCGGGTATTTGCTTGAAATATTAACTTCAATTCCTGGAACATCTCATATGGTCCATGACGTTCAAAACGTCTTTGAAGTCCCGATTCTAAGCCGTTAAGCATGGTGCACTAAACTATCAAGTAATCATCATATTGAGCTAGCCAGACGTTCATAACTTCTGCATCTGCTCCTGCAATAGGTCTGTCACCTAGCGGTGCATTAAGGACATAATTCTTCTGTGCAGCAATGAGGATAAACCTCAGATCACGGATCGAATCCGCAACATTGCTACTAACATTTTTCAACACAATTTTCTCTAGGAACATATCAAAATAAACACAGGGAAGCAACAACGCGAGCTATTGATCTACAACATGATTTGCAAAATACTACCAGGACTAAGTTCATGATAAATTTAAGTTCAATTAATCATATTATTTAAGAACTCCCACTTAGATAGACATCCCTCTAATCCTCTAAGTGATTACGTGATCCAAATCAACTAAACCATAACCGATCATCACGTGAGATGGAGTAGTTTTCAATGGTGAACATCGTTATGTTGATCATATCTACTATATGATTCACGCTCGACCTTTCGGTCTCCGTGTTCCGAGGCCATATCTGCATATGCTAGGCTCGTCAAGTTTAACCTGAGTATTCTGCGTGTGCAAAAACTGGCTTGCACCCGTTGTAGATGGACGTAGAGCTTATCACACCCGATCATCACGTGGTGTCTGGGCACGACGAACTTTGGCAACGGTGCATACTCAGGGAGAACACTTCTTGATAATTTAATGAGAGATCATCTTATAATGCTACCGTCAATCAAAGCAAGATAAGATGCATAAAAAGATAAACATCACATGCAATCAATATAAGTGATATGATATGGCCATCATCATCTCGTGCTTGTGATCTCCATCTCCGAAGCACCGTCATGATCACCATCGTCACCGGCTCGACACCTTGATCTCCATCGTAGCATCGTTGTCGTCTCGCCAATCTTATGCTTTCACGACTATCACTACCGTTTAGTAATAAAGTTAAGCATTACATCGCGATTGCATTGCATACAATAAAGCGACAACCATATGGCTCCAGCCAGTTGCCGATAACTCGGTTACAAAACATGATCATCTCATACAATAAAATTTAGCATCATGCCTTGACCATATCACATCACAACATGCCCTGCAAAAACAAGTTAGACGTCCTCTACTTTGTTGTTGCATGTTTTACGTGGCTGCTACGGGCTTAAGTAAGAACCAATCTCACCTACGCATCAAAACCACAACGATAGTTTGTCAAATAGACTCCGTTTTAACCTTCGCAAGGACCGGGCGTAGCCATACTTGGTTCAACTAAAGTTGGAGAGACAGTCGCCCGCAAGCCATCTCTGTGCAAAGCACGTCGAGGGAACCGGTCTCGCGTAAGCGTACGCGTAAGGTTGGTCCGGGTCGTCTCGTCCAACAATACCGCCGAACCAAAATATGACATGCTGGTAGGCAGTATGACTTGTATCGTCCACAACTCACTTGTGTTCTACTCGTGCATATAACATCAACATAAGTAACCTAGGCTCGGATGCCACTGTTGGGTTTCGTAGTAATTTCAAAAAATTTCCTATGCGCACACAGGATCATGTGATGCATAGCAACGAGGGGAAGAGTATTGTCTACGTACCCTACGCAGACCGACTGCGGAAGCGATGACACGACGTAGAGGAAGTAGTCGTACGTCTTCACGATCCAACCGATCAAGCACCGAAACTACGGCACCTCCGAGTTCGAGCACACGTTCAGCCCGATGACGATCCCCGGACTCCGATCCAGCAAAGTGTCGGGGAAGAGTTCCGTCAGCACGACGGCGTGGTGACGATCTTGATGAACTACAGCAGCAGGGCTTCGCCTAAACTCCGCTACAGTATTATCGAGGAATATGGTGGCAGGGGGCACCGCACACGGCTAAGGAATCGATCACGTGGATCAACTTGTGTCAACTTGTGTGTTTAGAGGTGCCCCTGCCTCCGTATATAAAGGAGGAGAGGAGGGGAGGCTGGCCGGCCAAGGGGGGAGGCGCAGGAGAGTCCTACTCCCACTGGGAGTAGGATTCCCCCTCCAATCCTAGTCCAACTAGGATTCCTAGGAGGGGAAAAGAGGAGGAGGGGGCCGGCCACCTCTCCTAGTCCTAATAGGACTAGGGGAAGGGGGGCGCGCAGCCCATCTAGGGCAGCCCCTTCTCTTTTCCACTAAGGCCCACTATGGCCCAAATAGCTCCCGGGGGGTTCCGGTAACCCTCCCGGTATTCCGGTAAAATCCCGATTTCACCCGGAACACTTCCGATATCCAAATATAGGCTTCCAATATATCAATCTTTACGTCTCGACCATTTCGAGACTCCTCGTCATGTCCGTGATCACATCCGGGACTCCGAATAACCTTCGGTTCATCAAAATGCATAAACTCATAATATAACTGTCATCGTAACCTTAAGCGTGCGGACCCTACGGGTTCGAGAACAATGTAGACATGACCGAGACACGTCTCCGGTCAATAACCAATAGCGGGACCTGGATGCCCATATTGGCTCCTACATATTCTACGAAGATCTTTATCGGTCAGACCGCATAACAACATACGTTGTTCCCTTTGTCATCGGTATGTTACTTGCCCGAGATTCGATCGTCGGTATCCAATACCTAGTTCAATCTCGTTACCGGCAAGTCTCTTTACTCGTTCCGTAATACATCATCTCACAACTAACATATTAGTTGTAATGCTTGCAAGGCTTATGTGATGTGTATTACCGAGAGGGCCCAGAGATACCTCTCCGACAATCGGAGTGACAAATCCTAATCTCGAAATACGCCAACCCAACATCGACCATTGGAGACACCTGTAGTACTCCTTTATAATCACCCAGTTACGTTGTGACGTTTGGTAGTACCCAAAGTGTTCCTCCGGTAAACGGGAGTTGCATAATCTCATAGTCATAGGAACATGTATAAGTCATGAAGAAAGCAATAGCAACATACTAAACGATCGGGTGCTAAGCTAATGGAATGGGTCATGTCAATCAGATCATTCTACTAATGATGTGACCTCGTTACTCAAATAACAACTCATTGTTCATGGTCAGGAAACATAACCATCTTTGATTAACGAGCTAGTCAAGTAGAGGCATACTAGTGACACTTTGTTTGTCTATGTATTCACACATGTATTATGTTTCCGGTTAATACAATTCTAGCATGAATAATAAACATTTATCATGAAATAAGGAAATAAATAATAACTTTATTATTGCCTCTAGGGCATATTTCCTTCAGTCTCCCACTTGCACTAGAGTCAATAATCTAGTTCACATCGCCATGTGATTTAACAGCAATAGTTCACATCACCATGTGATTAACACCCATAGTTCACATCGATATGTGATCAACACCCAAAGGGTTTTAAGGTGCGATCATGTTTTGCTTGTGAGAGAATCTTAGTCAACGGGTCTGTCACATTCAGATCCGTAAGTATTTTGCAAATATTTATGTTAACAATGCTCTGCACGGAGCTACTCTAGCTAATTGCTCCCACTTTCAATATGTATCCAGGTTGAGACTTAGTGTAACTTTTACAACAAACTCTTTTATCACCTCCATAATCGAGAAACATCTCCTTAGTCCTTACTAAGGATATTCTTGACCAATGTCCAGTGATCTACTCCTAGATCACTATTGTACTCTCTTGCCAAATTCAGAGTAAGGTATACAATAGGTCTGGTACATAGCATAGCATACTTTATAGAACCTATGACTGAGGCACAGGGAATGACTTTTCATTTTTTTCTATTTTCTGCTGTGGTCGGGATTTGAGTCTTACTCAATTTCATACCTTTGCAACACAGGCAAGAACTCTTTCTTTGACTGTTCCATTTTGAACTATTTCAAACTTTGCAACACAGGCAAGAACTCTTTCTTTCATTGAAAATCTTATCAAGCGTCTTGATCTATCTCAATAGATCTTGATGCTTAATATGTAAGTAGCTTTTACTGAGGTCTTTTTCCTTTTAAAGAACTCCTTTAAAACACTCCTTTATGCTTTGCAGAAAAATTCTACATCATTTCTGATCAACAATATGTCACTCACATATACTAATCAGAAAGGCTGTAGTGCTCCCACTCACTTTATTGTAAATACAGGCTTCTCAAAAAGTCTGTATAAAACCATATGCTTTGATCAACTTATCAAAGCGTATATTCCAACTCCGAGAGGCTTGCACCAGTCCATAGATGGATCGCTGGAGCTTGCACATTTTGTTAGTACCTTTAGGATTGATAAAACCTTCTGGTTGCATCATATACAACTCTTCTTTAATAAATCCATTAAGGAATGCAGTTTTGTTTATCCATTTGCCAGATTTCATAAAATGCGGCAATTGCTAACATGATTCGGACAGACTTAAGCATAGATACGAGTGAGAAAATCTCATCGTAGTCAACACCTTGAACTTTGTCGAAAACCTTTTTGCGACAATTCTAGCTTTGTAGATAGTAACACTACTATCAGCGACCGTCTTCCTCTTGAAGATCCATTTATTCTCAATTGCTTGCTGATCATCAGGCAAGTCAACCAAAGTCCAAACTTTGTTCTCATACATGGATCATATCTCAGATTTCATGGCCTCAAACCATTTCGCGGAATCTGGGCTCATCATTGCTTCCTCATAGTTCGTAGGTTCATCATGGTCTAGTAACATGACTTCCAGAACATGATTACTACACCACTTTGGTGCGGATCTTACTCTGGAAGACCTACGAGGTTCTGTAGTAACTTGATCTGAAGTTTCATGATCAATATCATTAGCTTCCTCACTAATTGGTGTATTTGTCACAGGAACTGATTTCTGTGATGAACTACTTTCCAATAAGGGAGTAGGTACAGTTACCTTATCAAGTTCTACTTTCCTCCCACTCACTTCTTTCGAGAGAAACTCCTTCTCTAGAAAGGATCTATTATCAGCAACAAATTTGCCTTCGGATCTGTGATAGAAGGTGTACCCAACAATTTCCTTTGGGTATTCTATGAAGACGCACTTCTCTGATTTGGGTTCGAGCTTATCAAGTTAAAAAACCTTTTTTTTTCTTATAAGCATCACAACTCCAAACTTTAAGAAACAACAGGTTAGGTTTACTGCTAAACCATAGTTCATACAGTGTCGTCTCAACGGATTTAGATGGTGCCCTATTTTAAAACGTGAATGCAGCTGTCTCTAATGCATAACCCCAAAACGATAGTGGTAAAGAGATATCATAGATTGCACCATATCAAATAAAGTGCGGTTACGACGTTCGGACACACCATAACGTTGTGGTGTTCCAGGTGGCGTGAGCTGTGAAACTATTCCACATTGTTTTAATTGAAGACCAAGCTCGTAACTCAAATATTCATCTCTACGATCAGATCGCAGAAACTTTATTTTCTTGTTACGATGATTTTCAACTTCACTCTGAAATTCTTTGAACCTTTCAACTATTTCAGACTTATATTTCATCAAGTAGATATACCCATATCGGCTCAAATCATCTTGTGAAGGTCAGAAAATAATGATACTTGCCACGAGCCTTCATACTCATTGGTCTGCATACATCAGTATGTATTATTTCCAACAAGTCAGTAACTCGTTCCATTGTTCCGAAGAACGGAGTTTTAGTCATCTTGCCCAAAAGGCACGGTTCGCAAGCATCAAATGATTCATAACCAAGTGATTCCGAAAATCCATCTTTATGGAGTTTCTTCATGCGCTTTACACCGATATGACCCAAACGGCAGTGCCACAAATAAGTTGCACTATCATTATTAACTTTGCATCTTTTGGCATCAATATTATGAATATGTGTACCACTACGATCGAGATCCAATGAACCATTTTCATTGGGTGTGTAACCATATAAGGTTTTATTCATGTAAACAGAACAACAGTTTATTCTCTTACTTAAATGAATAACCGTATTGCAATAAACACGATCAAATCATATTCATGCTCAACGCAAACACCAAATAACATTTATTTAGGTTCAACACTAATCCCGAAAGAATAGGGAGTGTGCGATGATGATCATATCAATCTTGAAACTACTTTCAACACACATCATCACTTCACCCTTAACTAGTTTCTGTTTATTCTGCAACTCCCGTTTCGAGTTACTACTCTTAGCAACTGAACCAGTACCAAATACCGAGGGGTTGCTATAAACACTAGTAAAGCACACATCAAACACCTGTATATCAAATATACCCTTTTTCGCTTTGCCATCCTTCTTATCCACCAAATATTTAGGGTAGTTCCGCTTCCAGTGACCATTTCCTTTGCAGTGTAAGTACTCAGTTTCAGGCTTTGGTTCAGCTTTGGGCTTCTTCGTGGGAGTGACAACTTGCTTGTCAATCTACTTGAAGTTCCCCTTTCTTTCCCTTTGCCCTTTTCTTGAAACTAGTGATCTTGTCAACCATCAACACTTGATGCTCTTTCTTGATTTCTACCTTCGTTGATTTCAACATCACGAAGAGCTCGGGAATCATCCCTTGCATACTATAGTTCATCACGAAGTTCTACTAACTTGGTGATGGTGACTAGAGAATTCTGTCAATCACTATCTTATCTGGAAGATTAACTCCCACTTGATTCAAGCGATTGAAGTACCCAGACAATCTGAGCACATGCTCACTAGTTGAGCGATTCTCCTCCATCTTTTAGCTATAGAACTTGTTGGAGACTTCATATCTCTCAACTCGGGTATTTGCTTGAAATATTAACTTCAATTCCTGGAACATCTCATATGGTCCATGACGTTCAAAACGTCTTTGAAGTCCCGATTCTAAGCCGTTAAGCATGGTGCACTAAACTATCAAGTAATCATCATATTGAGCTAGCCAGACGTTCATAACTTCTGCATCTGCTCCTGCAATAGGTCTGTCACCTAGCGGTGCATTAAGGACATAATTCTTCTGTGCAGCAATGAGGATAAACCTCAGATCACGGATCGAATCCGCAACATTGCTACTAACATTTTTCAACACAATTTTCTCTAGGAACATATCAAAATAAACACAGGGAAGCAACAACGCGAGCTATTGATCTACAACATGATTTGCAAAATACTACCAGGACTAAGTTCATGATAAATTTAAGTTCAATTAATCATATTATTTAAGAACTCCCACTTAGATAGACATCCCTCTAATCCTCTAAGTGATTACGTGATCCAAATCAACTAAACCATAACCGATCATCACGTGAGATGGAGTAGTTTTCAATGGTGAACATCGTTATGTTGATCATATCTACTATATGATTCACGCTCGACCTTTCGGTCTCCGTGTTCCGAGGCCATATCTGCATATGCTAGGCTCGTCAAGTTTAACCTGAGTATTCTGCGTGTGCAAAAACTGGCTTGCACCCGTTGTAGATGGACGTAGAGCTTATCACACCCGATCATCACGTGGTGTCTGGGCACGACGAACTTTGGCAACGGTGCATACTCAGGGAGAACACTTCTTGATAATTTAATGAGAGATCATCTTATAATGCTACCGTCAATCAAAGCAAGATAAGATGCATAAAAAGATAAACATCACATGCAATCAATATAAGTGATATGATATGGCCATCATCATCTCGTGCTTGTGATCTCCATCTCCGAAGCACCGTCATGATCACCATCGTCACCGGCTCGACACCTTGATCTCCATCGTAGCATCGTTGTCGTCTCGCCAATCTTATGCTTTCACGACTATCACTACCGTTTAGTAATAAAGTTAAGCATTACATCGCGATTGCATTGCATACAATAAAGCGACAACCATATGGCTCCAGCCAGTTGCCGATAACTCGGTTACAAAACATGATCATCTCATACAATAAAATTTAGCATCATGCCTTGACCATATCACATCACAACATGCCCTGCAAAAACAAGTTAGACGTCCTCTACTTTGTTGTTGCATGTTTTACGTGGCTGCTACGGGCTTAAGTAAGAACCAATCTCACCTACGCATCAAAACCACAACGATAGTTTGTCAAATAGACTCCGTTTTAACCTTCGCAAGGACCGAGCGTAGCCATACTTGGTTCAACTAAAGTTGGAGAGACAGTCGCCCGCAAGCCATCTCTGTGCAAAGCACGTCGAGGGAACCGGTCTCGCGTAAGCGTACGCGTAAGGTTGGTCCGGGTCGTCTCGTCCAACAATACCGCCGAACCAAAATATGACATGCTGGTAGGCAGTATGACTTGTATCGTCCACAACTCACTTGTGTTCTACTCGTGCATATAACATCAACATAAGTAACCTAGGCTCGGATGCCACTGTTGGGTTTCGTAGTAATTTCAAAAATTTTCCTATGCGCACACAGGATCATGTGATGCATAGCAACGAGGGGAAGAGTATTGTCTACGTACCCTACGCAGACCGACTGCGGAAGCGATGACACGACGTAGAGGAAGTAGTCGTACGTCTTGACGATCCAACCGATCAAGCACCGAAACTACGGCACCTCCGAGTTCGAGCACACGTTCAGCCCGATGACGATCCCCGGACTCCGATCCAGCAAAGTGTCGGGGAAGAGTTCCGTCAGCACGACGGCGTGGTGACGATCTTGATGAACTACAGCAGCAGGGCTTCGCCTAAACTCCGCTACAGTATTATCGAGGAATATGGTGGCAGGGGGCACCGCACACGGCTAAGGAATCGATCACGTGGATCAACTTGTGTCAACTTGTGTGTTTAGAGGTGCCCCTGCCTCCGTATATAAAGGAGGAGAGGAGGGGAGGCTGGCCGGCCAAGGGGGGGAGGCGCAGGAGAGTCCTACTCCCACTGGGAGTAGGATTCCCCCTCCAATCCTAGTCCAACTAGGATTCCTAGGAGGGGAAAAGAGGAGGAGGGGGCCGGCCACCTCTCCTAGTCCTAATAGGACTAGGGGAAGGGGGGCGCGCAGCCCATCTAGGGCAGCCCCTTCTCTTTTCCACTAAGGCCCACTATGGCCCAAATAGCTCCCGGGGGGTTCCGGTAACCCTCCCGGTATTCCGGTAAAATCCCGATTTCACCCGGAACACTTCCGATATCCAAATATAGGCTTCCAATATATCAATCTTTACGTCTCGACCATTTCGAGACTCCTCGTCATGTCCGTGATCACATCCGGGACTCCGAATAACCTTCGGTTCATCAAAATGCATAAACTCATAATATAACTGTCATCGTAACCTTAAGCGTGCGGACCCTACGGGTTCGAGAACAATGTAGACATGACCGAGACACGTCTCCGGTCAATAACCAATAGCGGGACCTGGATGCCCATATTGGCTCCTACATATTCTACGAAGATCTTTATCGGTCAGACCGCATAACAACATACGTTGTTCCCTTTGTCATCGGTATGTTACTTGCCCGAGATTCGATCGTCGGTATCCAATACTAGTTCAATCTCGTTACCGGCAAGTCTCTTTACTCGTTCCGTAATACATCATCTCACAACTAACATATTAGTTGTAATGCTTGCAAGGCTTATGTGATGTGTATTACCGAGAGGGCCCAGAGATACCTCTCCGACAATCGGAGTGACAAATCCTAATCTCGAAATACGCCAACCCAACATCAACCATTGGAGACACCTGTAGTACTCCTTTATAATCACCCAGTTACGTTGTGACGTTTGGTAGTACCCAAAGTGTTCCTCCGGTAAACGGGAGTTGCATAATCTCATAGTCATAGGAACATGTATAAGTCATGAAGAAAGCAATAGCAACATACTAAACGATCGGGTGCTAAGCTAATGGAATGGGTCATGTCAATCAGATCATTCTACTAATGATGTGACCTCGTTACTCAAATAACAACTCATTGTTCATGGTCAGGAAACATAACCATCTTTGATTAACGAGCTAGTCAAGTAGAGGCATACTAGTGACACTTTGTTTGTCTATGTATTCACACATGTATTCTGTTTCCGGTTAATACAATTCTAGCATGAATAATAAACATTTATCATGAAATAAGGAAATAAATAATAACTTTATTATTGCCTCTAGGGCATATTTCCTTCAGTTCACCGTCCGCACTTGTGGGGGAAAGCCCTTCTGTCCATTGTTGTTCGGCGGCTTGGGCTCCTCGTCGTCGCTATGCAGCCCCTTGTCTCTGTTTTCGGCCCTTAACTTGCCTGCCTGCTTGAACACCCAACAATCCCTGTTAGTGTGATTGGCTGGCCTTTCGGGGGTGCCATGTATCTAGCACAAGCGATCGAGTATTCGGTCTAAACTGGACGGGCCCTGAGTATTCTTTTTGAATGGCTTTTTCCGCTGACCGGATTTATAGCCTTTGAATCCGGCATTGACTACCGTGTCTTCATTGCTGTCGCTGTTAACGCGGCATTTTTGCTTATTCCGACGTGTCCTACCACTTTTGTCCTTGGTATCCGAATTACCAGGGTTCTTTGATAAGTTGTTACAGCGAGCTAGCCAGCTGTCTTCTCCCACGCAAAAGCGGGTCATGAGTGTCGTGAGGGCTGCCATGGATTTCGGCTTTTCCTGTCCCAGGTGCCGGGCAAGCCACTCGTCGCGGATGTTATGCTTGAAGGCTGCTAGGGCCTCTGCGTCCGGACAGTTGACTATCTGGTTTTTCTTTGTTAGGAACCGTGTCCAGAATTGTCTGGCCGATTCTTCTGGCTGCTGAATTATGTGGCTTAAGTCGTCGGCATCCGGCGGTCGCACGTAAGTGCCCTAGAAGTTGTCGAGGAATGCGGCTTCCAGGTCCTCCCAAGAACCGATTGAGTCTGCTGGCAAGCTGTTAAGCCAATGCCGGGCCGGTCCTTTAAGTTTAAGCGGGAGGTATTTGATGGCGTGTAGATCATCGCCGCGTGCCATGTGGATGTGAAGGAGATAATCCTCGATCCATACCGCCGGATCTGTTGTGCCATCGTATGATTCGATGTTTACGAGTTTGAAACCCTCTGGGATTTTATGATCCATTACTTCATTCGTGAAGCATAGCGGGTGTGCGGCACCTCTGTACTAGGCTATATCACAACGCAGCTCGGAAGAGCTATGTCTGTTGTGTTCGGCCCGGCCGGATTTGTTGTATCCGGAGTGAAGATCATTGTCACATGCTGTAGGGCGCCTGCGCGATCCGTAGATCAATCTTGTTTGTCTTGCCTTATCCTCCAGTATGTCTCGCAGGTCGGGCGCATTTTCCCATGCCTTAGTTGAGCGGCGTCGGGGCATGGCTTGGGTGGAGGGCCGAGAGGCCTCTCTGTCGCGGCCGTGAGGTGGCCGGTCTGCCATGTCATGCGCTGGTAATGTAGGTGCTCCATCCTCTGATCGGGGTAGCGGCTTGCACTTCGGATAACTCTTGGAGGGGCGTTCGAGTTTATACTCTTCGGCCGCAAGGACTTCAGTCCATCTGTCAGCTAGCAAATCTTGGGCAGCTCTAAGCTGTTGCTGCTTTTTCTTGAGGCTGCTTGCCGTGGCTAAAATCCTACGTTTAAAACGCTCTTGTTTGGTGGGGTCTGATGGTATGACGAATTCGTCGTCATCGAGGCTTGCCTCGTCTTTGGAGGGAGGCGTATAGTTATCATCCTCGACCTCTCGGTCTGCCGCTCTCTCATGAGGGCTGGCTTCTCCATCTTCCTGTGCCGAATCTTGCTGAGGTGGGTGTTATTCGGCGCTATCCGGGGTAGTATTATCTCCCGTGCCGGAATCACCGTTTTTGTTTTGGCGGGATTTAGAGCGGCGCCGCTGACGCCGGCGCTTTGGCTGTTTCTTGGGGGCGTCATCCCCCACTGTTCCATCGCCATCTCCATCTTTTGGAGTGTCCACCATATATATGTCATATGACGAGGTGGCCTTCCAGCGCCCTACAGCTGCTGGTTCTTGTTCGTCTCCTACATCATCGTCCATGCCGTCGATGTCTTCGGAGCTGAAGTCAAGCATGTCGGTTAGATCGTCGACAGTGGCTACAAAGTGGGTGGTGGGTGGGCTTTGAATTTCCTCATCGTCCGTATTCCACCCTCGCTAACCGTAGTCCGGCCAGGGCTCTCCTGATAAAGAGAGAGACTTAAGAAAATTCAGGATGTCGCCAAAAGGCGAATGCTGAAAGATGTCTGCGGCGGTGAACTCCATTATCGGCGCCCAATCGGATTCGATTGGCAGGGGCGCGGGGGGTTCAGAGTCCGGGGAGGAGTCCGGATTCTCGGAGTAACGGGTAGTGCAGAGTGCGGGGCTAGCGTTTGGCTCGATCGCCTCTGAGATCATAGCCCCTGAGGCAGCGTCCAACCGTTGATCCTCGATCGGCGCAGTAGGCTCCAAATCAATGGTCGAAACCGATGCGTATGCGGCCTCCAAGGCGCTGTTCGGCGGCAGAGCTATATCATGCCCATCGAGATAGTGCGGCGCGCTTGGCTGTGGCTCGAATCCGTCGAAGATCAAGTCCCCGTGGACGTCAGCCGTGTAGTTTAGGCTTCCAAACCTGACCTGATGGCCAGGGGCGTAGCTTTCGATCTGCTCCAGGTGGCCGAGCGAATTGGCCCGCAGAGCGAAGCCGCTGAAGACGAAGATCTGTCCGGGGAGCAAAGTCTCACCCTGGACTGCATCGTTGTTGATGATCAAAGGAGCCATCGGGCCTAAAGGCGACGACACAGAGGAACTCTCAATGAAAGCACCAATGTCGGTGTCAAAACCGGCGGATCTCGGGTAGTGGGTCCCGAACTGTGCGTCTAGGCCGGATGGTAACAGGAGGCAGGGAACATGATGTTTTACCCAGGTTCGGGCCCTCTTGATGGAGGTAAAACCCTACGTCCTGCTTGATTAATATTGATGATATGGGTAGTACAAGAGTAGATCTACCACGAGATCAAGGAGGCTAAACCCTAGAAGCTAGCCTATAGTATGATTGTTGTATATGGAGTTGATTGCCTACGGACTACAACCCTCCGGTTTATATAGACACCGGATAGGGTTAGGGTTACACAGAGTCAGTTACAATGGTAGGAGATCTTGAATATCCGTATCGCCAAGCTTGCCTTCCACGCCAAGGAAAGTCCCATTCGGACACGGGACGAAGTCTTCAATCTTGTATCTTCATAGTCCAGGAGTCCGGCTGAAGGTATAGTCCGGCTACCCGAACACCCCCTAATCCAGGACTCCCTCAGCGGGGTTCGTGCAAGTTAGTGCGTCGCGAGGAGGAAGAAAGCAAGAAGGAGAAGGAGAAAACTGAAAGGTGACTCTGTGGCCCTATTTATAGGCTTGGAAGTACAAACGGCAGGCACGGGAATCGAGGAACAGTAAAATGGATATGTGTCAGCACGAGCGCCTCGATTTTCGAAGGGTCAGTAAAGAAAGAGATTTATTAAGATTTTTACTCTGTGTACCATTCATCGCAGGTGACGTCATGGCGGATTATTACAACTTTTGGAGATGACATCATGGCAGGTGACAATATTTCACAGTAAGAGGAGGAAGGATTTTTCTAAGTATTGAAGATTGACACAAACAAGTTCAAATCAACCTAGGGCCTAATGTTGGGGATATGACTATCAGGTATGACCCGCCCAGGAGGGGCCGGGTCATCCCTATGGCGGTTCATCTCAATGAAGCCCAAGAGCATAGTAACAATGGCGGTTCATGGATAGGCTTAGTAGAGGGCCCAAACCTGAAGGCGGCTTAAGGCCCATGGATATAAACCGCCATGTATATAGACTTGTATTGTAAGGCATCTAAGAAAAGTCACTGAGCCGAATATGTTGTATAAGCCGGCCGGGACTTTGTAGGCCGCGGGCCGTCAACCCGTGTATATAAGGGGACAACCCAGCGACAGCTTAGGAAAAGAAACAACAGATCGAGAGCTGGGTCAAGCGTATTCGCTCCCTACTCATCGAAACCCTAGCAATACCACCTCTAACTTGATTAGGCTTTTACCCTCACCGTAAGGGGCCGAACCAGTATAAACTCCTCGTGTCCTTTGTCCTCATTAACCTGTAGCGACCCGACCTCAGACGGTCAAGCCTCTGTGCATAAGTGTCATCCCTGGATTGGTAATGCTAACACACACAATACTCGAAGGATTTATAACACAATACTCCCAGGGTTGGATAATAAACAGGGCAATAGGTTCTACCTCGTCATCTACTTCCCAATACCCACATGTTAAACACATCCTAATCATGCAATGTTTGAGGATTGAATCTAATGCATAAAAACTGGGTATGAAAAGAGTATGATCAATGTGTTACTTGCCTTGTTGGCGATCCGCAAAACCTAGTGACTCGTAGCAGCACGCTTCGCACTTCGGGAATTCTATGGCAAACAAACAATAGCATACATAAGCACTCAAGCATATATGCAAGGTAAAAACTCAAATAATAAGATCGAATCTTAAAACTCAACTGAAAAGATTCGATCTGCAAAAAGAATCAATCGAATCGGAGCTATGGAACTGAAACTACGGTCAAAAGAACTTCGAATTCAAATCTGCTTGAAACCAAAATTTTAAATTGTCAAAACCATGTTCAAGTTGATTAAACATAAGGAGGGGTTCGAGACGAAGATTTTGGCGTTGGTTTCACTGGATTTGGACAAACGGTTAAGAAACGGCGAGGGTTTGAAGATCAGGGGTTAATCTGCGATAAAAATAATCGTGGATAGGTCCCTGGCCGAAAAAAGAAAATAAAAAGAAAAGACTAACGAACGAACGTTCGCTGTCTGGACCTAAACGGTGAATCAACGTTCGTTAAAATGGACGAACGTCCGCTAAATAAATAAACCGGCGAAAAACCGAACCAATCTAACTTAAAAAATAAACCGATCTAGGTGTTTTAAGAAATCGCGTTTTTTACCTAAAAACCAAAAAAACCGGCGGTGGCTCGAGGTCAACAGCGGCGGTGCGGCAGCGAGATCCGACGGGAGGGGCGGCGTGCGGGCGGCGGCACAGCAGCGAGATCCTCTCGTTCCCAGGTGGCTTCATCCTCGCTATGGTGGCTCCACTGAACTTTGCAAAACTTGATAACCTTGCTGCGTGTAACTCGGCTGGCAACCTCGAGAATCTTGACTGGTTTCTCCTCATAGGTCAGATCACTATCCAGCTGAATTTCTTTTAGGGGCACTGCATCTCTCAGAGGGATATTGGCCATCTCTGCATGGCATTTCTTCAACTGGGAAACGTGAAACACATCATGAACTCCTGACAGTCCTTCGGGTAACTCCAACTTGCAGGCTACTTCTCACATACGTTCCGAAACTCGATATGGTCCTACAAATCTCGGGGCTAACTTTCCCTTGACTCCAAAATGTTTAACTCCTCGCAGAGGTGTGCTACCTCTTGAGCACTGCGTTGGTTTTCCCTTGAAGAGGAAAGGGTGATGCAGTAAAGCAGCGTAAGTATTTCCCTCAGTTTTTTAGAACCAAGGTATCAATCCAGTAGGAGACCACGTGCGAGTCACCTCGTACCTACACACACAAATAAGAACCTCGCAACCAACGCGATAAAGGGGTTGTCAATCCCTTCACGGCCACTTGCAAGAGTGAGATCTGATAGATATGATAAGATAATATTTTTTGGTATTTTTATGATATATATATTGAAAGTAAAGATTGCAAAATAAAGTAGATGGGAAACTTGTATGATGGAGAATAGACCCGGGGGCCATAGGTTTCACTAGTGGCTTCTCTCAAGATAGCATAAGTATTACGGTGGGTGAACAAATTACTGTCGAGCAATTGATAGAAAAGCGAATAATTATGAGAATATCTAGGCATGATCATGTATATAGGAATCACGTCTGTGACAAGTAGACCGAAACGATTCTGCATCTACTACTATTACTCCACACATCGACCGCTATCCAGCATGCATCTAGAGTATTAAGTTCATAAGAACAGAGTAACGCCTTAAGCAAGATGACATGAGGTAGAGGGATAAACTCATGCAATATGATGTAAACCCCATCTTTTTATCCTCGATGGCAACAATACAATACGTGTCGTTTCCCTTTCTGCCACTGGGAACGAGCACCGCAAGATTGAACCCAAAGCTAAGCACTTCTCCCATTGCAAGAAAGATCAATCTAGTAGGCCAAACCAAACTAATAATTCGAAGAGACTTGCAAAGATAAACCAATCATACATAAAAGAATTCAGAGAAGATTCAAATATTGTTCATAGATAGACTTGATCATAAACCCACAATTCTTCGGATCTCGACAAACACACCGCAAAAGAAGATTACATCGAATAGATCTCCAAGAGAATCAAGGAGAACTTTGTATTGAGATCCAAAGAGAGAGAAGAAGCCATCTAGCTACTAGCTATGGACCCGAAGGTCTGAAGTAAACTACTCACACATCATCGAAGGGGGCATGGAGTTGATGTAGAGGCCCTCCGTGATCAATGCCCCCTCCAACGGAGCTCCGAAAAAGGCCCAAAGATGGGATCTCTTGGGTAGAGAAGGTTGCGGCAGTGGAAATAGGGTTTCGTGGTGCTCCTAGATGTTTGCGGGGTATATAGATATATATAGGGGGAAGAAGTAGGTCGGTGGAGCAACGAGGGGCCCACGAGGGTGGAGGGCGCGTCCCCTGCCTCGTGGCCTCCTCGATTGTTTCTTGACGTCCACTCCAAGTCTCCCGGATCACGTTTGTTCCAAAAATAACTCTCCCGAAGGTTTCATTCCGTTTGGACTCTGTTTGATATTCCTTTTCGGTGAAACACTAAAATAGGCAAAAAAACAGCAATTTGGGTTGGGCCTCCAGTTAATAGGTTAGTCCCAAAAATAATATAAAAGTGTAAAAATAAGCCCATTAACATCCAAAATAGATAATATAATAGCATGGAGAAATCAAAAATTATAGATACGTTGGAGACGTATCAAGGTGACACACGAAGATATGCTCTGTCTCCGACTTCATAGACTACCTCCTTGCGTTTCGAGTCTGCATAACCCTTCTGCCTGGACTGAGCTACCTTTAGTCTATCTTGAATCAGCTTAACCTTCTCTTCTGACTCTTTGATTAAATCTGGTCCAAACAACTGACAGTCTCCAACTTCATCCCACATCAATGCTGTCCTGCACCTCCGTCCATATAAAGCTTTGAAAGGTGCCATCTTCAAACTGGCCTGGTAGCTATTGTTGTATGAGAACTCTACGTAAGGCAAATTGTCATCCCAACTAGTCCCATAATCTAGCGCACAAGCACTCAACATGTCTTCCAGAATCTGATTGACTCTCTCGGTTTGTCCATCTGTCTACGGATGAAAGGCTATACTAAACTCTAGTCTAGTCCCCAAAGTCTGGTGTAGCTGATGCCAAAACTTTGAAGTGAACTATGTTCCTCTATCTGATACGATGGTCCTCAGAACACCATGCAGACATACGATTCTGGTCATATATATCTTGGCCAACTTCGCACTTGTATAGGTGGTTTAAACTGAGATAAAGTGAGCCACTTTGGTCAAACGATCCACTACTACCCAAATAGAATCATATCCTGATCGGGTCCTGGGTAATCCGGTGATAAAATCCATGCCAAGCTTATCCCACTTCCATTCGGGTATCGACATAGGCTGCAGTAATCCTGCTGGCTTCTGATGTTCTGCCTTCACTCTCTGACATACATCACATACCGCTACATACTCGGCAATATCCTTCTTCATTCCTGTCCACTAGAAACGCTCCTTCAAATCCAAATACATCTTGGTGTTTCTGGGGTGTATCGAGTATGGCGAGTCATGAGCCTCTTGTAGTATCAACTTCCTGATCTCTGCACTATTGGGTACATAAACATGGTCCTCAAACCACAAGGTGTCGTGCTCATCCTCACGAAAACCATTGGCTTTTCCCTTGCTCATTTTCTCCTTTATCTCGGCAATTTCTTTGTCATCCTTCTGAACTTCTCGAATCTTTCCCAATAATGTTGACTGAACCTCCAATGCTGCAAAAAAAACCTCTAGGAACTATCTCCAAACGAAGTTCCCTGAGATCCTCGACTAACTCCTTTGGTAACCCTCATGTTAAGAGAGTATTAACATAACTCTTCCGGCTCAAAGCGTCTGCTACGACATTAGCCTTTCCTGGATGATAATGCAGCTTCAAATCATAGTCCTTTATGAGCTCCAACCATCCCCTCTGCCTGAGATTCAGCTCCTTCTGAGTAAAAATGTACTTCAAACTCTTATGATCCGTGTACACATCACAACGGTTTCCAATAAGAAATTGTCTCCAGGTCTTGAGTGCATGTACTACGGCTGCTTACTCCAAATCATGCATGGCATAATTCAACTCATGCGGTCGAAGCTGACGGGAGGCATACGAAACAATTCTTCCGTCTTGCATAAGTACACCTCCAAGTCCTAAGCGAGATGTGTCACAATACACTTGGAAATCCTTGCGTATATCTCGCAGTAGTCAAACGTTTATTCAACTCCTGAAAACTGGCCTCACATTCTTCTGTCCATTTGAACTTGGTGTCCTTCTTCAACAACTCCGTCATGGGCTTCGCAATCTTAGAGAAATTCTCGATAAATCTCCGATAATATCCTGCGAGTCCAAGAAAACTGCGGATTTCTCCAACTGTGGTGGGTGATAGCCAATCTGTGACTGACTTAACCTTGGTGGGGTCTACTGCTATACCTTCTCCTGATATAATATGTCCAAGAAATCCAACTTCCTTCAACCAAAACTCACATTTGCTGAACTTGGCATACAACTGATGTCCCCTGAGCTTCTCGAGAACTAAACGCAAATGCTCCTTGTGTTCCTCTTCATTCTTCAAGTATACCAAAATATCCTCAATGAACACCACGACAAACTTATCCAAGAACTCCATGAACACCTTATTCATCATACTCATGAAATAGGCAGGGGCGTTAGTCAATCCAAACGACATAACCGTGTACTCGTATAGCCCTTACCTTGTGGTGAAAGTTGTCTTAGGTACATCCTGTTCTCGGATCTTCAGTTGGTGGTATCCTGATCGTAGATCAATCTTGGAAAATACTTTAGCTCCTTGCAGCTCGTTAAACAAATCATTGATCATTGGCAGTGGGTACTTGTTCTTGATCGTCACTTCATTCAATGCACGATAGTCAACAACCATTTTCAGATATTTATCCTTCTTCTCAACCAATAGCACTGGGGCTACCCATGGTGACGAGCTTCGTTGAATGTAACCTTTCTCCAATAACTCCTTAATCTGTTTCTTAATCTCCTCTAGATCATTTGCGGGCATCCGGTATGGTCTCTTCGATATTGGTCCGGTGCTTGGAAACAACTCTATCAAAAACTCAGTGTCTCGATCCGATGGCATGCCAGGTAGTTGCTCTGGAAATACATCTGGGTAATCCTTCACTACAGGCACTTCCTCCTAAACAACTCCTAAGAGGGAATTTACTTGGGTTCTTCTTGGCGCATGCCTGGACACATACTTAATCCTTTTTCCCTCAGGGGTGGTGAGTAGAATTGACTTACTGGCGCAATCAATGTTTCCTCCCTACATCGATAGCCAATCCATTCCTAGTATCACATCCAATCCTTGTGATTCCAGAATTATCAGGTCTGAGGTGAAAACATGCCTACCTATGGTTAATGGCACCTGAAAACATCCTTGGCTTGCCATATGCTCCGCTCCTAGCGAGCTTACTAACATAGGTGTCCTAAGAGCTTTGGTGGGCAACTTGTACTTATCCACAAATCCCCTTGAAATGTATGAATGTGATGCACCAGTATTAAAAAGAACAAGAGCGGTAAATGACTTAACCAAAAACTTACCGATAATTGTGCCTGGCTGCTCTTCAACCTCCTCCATGTTAACGTGGTTCACTTGCCCCCTGTTGAAAGGGTTGGGCTTCTTCCCAGAGCTTCCATTGCCATTTCCATTCTTCGCTTCAGGGCAATCAGTGAAGGAAATCTGCCCTAGAGGCAATAATAAAGTTATTATTTATTTCCTTATTTCATGATAAATGTTTATTATTCATGCTAGAATTGTATTAACCGGAAACATAATACATGTGTGAATACATAGACAAACATAGTGTCACTAGTATGCCTCTACTTGACTAGCTCGTTGATCAAAGATGGTTAAGTTTCCTAACCATAGACATGAGTTGTCATTTGATTAACGGGATCACATCATTAGGAGAATGATGTGATTGACTTGACCCATTCCATTAGCTTAGCACTTGATCGTTTAGTTTGTTGCTATTGCTTTCTTCATGACTTATACATGTTCCTATGACTATGAGATTATGCAACTCCTGTTTACCGGAGGAACACTTTGTGTGCAACCAAACATCACAACGTAACTGGGTGATTATAAAGGTGCTCTACAGGTGTCTCCAAAGGTACTTGTTGGGTTGGCATATTTTGAGATTAGGATTTGTCACTCCGATTGTCGGAGAGGTATCTCTGGGCCCACTCGGTAATGCACATCACTATAAGCCTTGCAAGCATTGCAACTAATGAGTTAGTTGCGGGATGATGTATTACGGAACGAGTAAAGAGACTTGCCGGTAACAAAATTGAACTAGGTATTGAGATACCGACGATCAAATCTCAGGCAAGTAACATACCGATGACAAGGGGAACAACGTATGTTGTTATGCAGTCTGACCGATAAAGATCTTCGTAGAATATGTAGGAGCCAATATGGGCATCCAGGTCCCGCTATTGGTTATTGACCAGAGAGGTGTCTCGGTCATGTCTACATAGTTCTCGAACCCGTAGGGTCCGCACGCTTAACGTTCATTGATGATATAGTACTATATGAGTTATGTATGTTGGTGACCGAATGTTGTTCGGAGTCCGGGATGAGATCACGGACATGACAAGGAACTCCGGAATGGTCCGGAGATAAAGTTTGATATATGGGATAATAGTGTTTGGTCACCGGAAGGGTTCCGGAATTCACCGAAAGGGGTTCCAGATGTTTCCCGAAATGTTTGGGTACGAGAACACTTTATTTGGGCCAAAAGGGAAAGCCCACAAGGTTTTTGGAAAGCGCAAAAGGAAGTTTTGCGGAGTCCAGGGGCCAGACGCCAGGGTCCCTGGCGTCTAGGTCCAGACGCCGGGAACCCTGGCGTCTGGTCCTGGAGTCCGAGAAGGACTCTTGCCTTTCGGGTGAAACCAACTTTGTGGAGGCTTTTACTCCAAGTTTCGACCCCAAGGCTCAACATATAAATAGAGGGGTAGGGCTAGCACCCAAGACACATCAAGAAACACCAAGCCGTGTGCCGGCAACCCCGTCCCCTCTAGTTTATCCTCCATCCTAGTTTTCGTAGTGCTTAGGCGAATCCCTGCGGAGATTGTTCTTCACCAGCACCGTCACCACGCCGTCGTGCTGCCGAAACTCACCTACTAATTCGCCCCTCTTACTTGATCAAGAAGGCGAGGACGTCACCGAGCCGAACGTGTGCAGAACTCGGAGGTGTCGTGCTTTCGGTACTTGGATCGGTCGGATCGTGAAGACGTACGACTACATCAATCGCGTTGATATAACGCTTCCGCGAACGGTCTACGAGGGTACATAGACAACACTCTCCCCTCTCATTGCTATGCATCACCATGATCTTGCGTGTGCGTAGGAATTTTTTTAAATTACTACGTTCCCCAACAGTGGCATCCGAGCCAGGTTTTATGCGTAGATGTCATATGCACGAGTAGAACACAAGTGAGTTGTGGGCGATATAAGTCATACTGCTTACCAGCATGTCATACTTTGGTTCGGCGGTATTGTTGGATGAAGCGGCCCGGACCGACATTACGCGTACGCTTACGCGAGACTGGTTCTACCGACGTGCTTTGCACACAGGTGGCTGGCGGGTGTCAGTTTCTCCAACTTTAGTTGAACCGAGTGTGGCTACGCCCGGTCCTTGCGAAGGTTAAAACAACACCAACTTGACAAACTATCGTTGTGGTTTTGATGCATAGGTAAGAACGGTTCTTGCTAAGCCAGTAGCAGCCACATAAAATTTGCAACAACAAAGTAGAGGACGTCTAACTTGTTTTTGCAGGGCATGTTGTGATGTGATATGGTCAAGACATGATGCTAAATTTTATTGTATGAGATGATCATGTTTTGTAACCGAGTTATCGGCAACTGGCAGGAGCCATATGGTTGTCGCTTTATTGTATGCAATGCAATCGCCCTGTAATGCTTTACTTAATCACTAAGCGGTAGCGATAGTCGTGGAAGCATAAGATTGGCGAGACGACAATGATACTACGATGGAGATCAAGGTGTCGCGCCGGTGACCATGGTGATCATGAAGGTGCTTCAGAGATGGAGATCACAAGCACAAGATGATGATGGCCATATCATATCACTTATATTAATTGCATGTGATGTTTATCTTTTATGCATATTATCTTGCTTTGATTGACGGTAGCATTATAAGATGATCCCTCACTAAATTATCAAAGTATAAGTGTTCTCCCTGAGTATGCACCGTTGCGAAAGTTCTTCATGCTAAGACACCACGTGATGATCGGGTGTGATAGGCTCTACGTTCAAATACAACGGGTGCAAAACAGTTGCACACGCGGAATACTCATGTTAAACTTGACGAGCCTAGCATATAACAGATATGGCCTCGGAACACGGAGACCGAAAGGTCGAGCGTGAATCATATAGTAGATATGATCTACATAGTGATGTTCACCGTTGATGCTACTCCATCTCATGTGATGATCGAACATGGTTTAGTTGATATGGATCACGTGATCACTTAGAGGATTAGAGGGATGTCTTTCTAAGTGGGAGTTCTTAAGTAATATGATTAATTGAACTTAAATTTATCATGAACTTAGTCCTGGTAGTATTAGCATATCTATGTTGTAGATCAATAGCTCGCGTTTAGCTCCCCTGTTTTATTTTTGATGTGTTCCTAGAGAAAAACTAAGTTGAAAGATGTTAGTAGCAATGATGCGGATTGGATCCGTGATCTGAGGTTTATCCTCATTGCTGCACAGAAGAATTATGTCCTTGATGCACCGCTAGGTGACAAACCTATTACAGGAGCAGATACAGATGTTATGAACGTTTGGCTAGCTCAATATGATGACTACTTGATAGTTTAGTGCACCATGCTTAAACAACTTAGAATTGGGACTTCAATGACGTTTTGAACGTCATGGACCATATGAGATGTTCCAGGAGTTGAAGCTAATATTTCAAGTAAATACCCGAGTTGAGAGATATGAAGTCTCCAACAAGTTCTATAGCTAAAAGATGGAGGAGAATAGCTCAAGCAGTGAGCATGTGCTCAGATTGTCTGGGTACTACAATCGCTTGAATCAAGTGGGAGTTAATCTTCCAGATAAAATAGTGATTGACAGAATTCTCTAGTCACCATCACCAAGTTAGTAGAACTTCGTGATGAACTATAATATGCAAGGGATAACGGAAATGATTCCCAAGCTCTTTGTGATGCTGCAATCGACGAAGGTAGAAATCAAGAAAAGCATCAAGTGTTGATGGTAAAACCACTAGTTTCAAGTAAAGGGACAAAGGGAAGAAAGGGGAACTTCAAGAAGAACGGCAAACAAGTTGCTGCTCAAGTGAAAAAACCCAAGTCTGGACCTAAGCCTGAAACTGAGTGCTTCTACTGCAAAGGGACTGGTCATTGGAAGCGGAACTACCCCAAGTAATTGGCGGATAAGAAGGATGGCAAAGTGAACATGGGTATATTTGATATACATGTTATTGATGTGTACTTTACTAGTGTTTATAGCAACCCCTTAGTATTTGATACTAGTTCAGTTGCTAAGAATAGTAACTCGAAACGGGAGTTGCAGAATGAACAGAGACTAGTTAAGTGACGATGTGTATTGGAAATGGTTCCAAGATTGATATGATCATCATCACACACTCCCTATACTTTCGGGATTAGTGTTAAACCTAAAATAAATGTTATTTAGTGTTTGCGTTGAGCATGAATATGATTGGATCATGTTTATTGCAATACGGTTATTCATGTAAGTTAGAGAATAATTGTTGTTCTGTTTACATGAATAAAACCTTCTATGGTCATACACCCAATGAAAACGGTTTGTTGGATCTCGATCGTTGTGATACACATTTTTATAATATCGAAGCCAAAAGATGCAAAGTTAATAATGATAGTGCAACTTATTTGTGGCACTGCCGGTTAGGTCATATTGGTGTAAAGCGCATGAAGAAAATTCATGTTGATGGGCTTTTGGAATCACTTGATTATGAATCAGTTGATGCTTGCGAACCATGCCTCATGGGCAAGATGACTAAGACTCCGTTCTCCAGAACAATGGAGCGAGCAACAGATTTGTTGGAAATCATACATACTGATGTATGTGGTCCGATGAATATTGAGGCTCGCGGCAGGTATCATTATTTTCTGATCTTCACAGATGATTTGAGCAGATATGAGTATATCTACATGATGAAACACAAGTCTGAAACATTTGAAAAATTCAAAGAATTTCAGAGTGAAGTGGAGAATCATCGTAACAAAAATAAAAGTTTCTACGACATGATCACAGAAGTAAAATATTTGAGTTACAAGTTTGGCCTTCAGTTAAACAATGTGAAATAGTTTCACTACTCACGCCACCTAGAACACCACAGTGTAATGGTGTGTCCGAACATCGTAAACGTACTTTATTAGATATGGTGCGATCTATGATGTCTCTTACCGATTTACCACTATCGTTTTGGGGTTATGCATTAGAGACAGCTACATTCACATTAAATAGGGCACCATCTAAATCCATTGAGACGACATCGTATGAACTATGGTTTGGCAAGAAACCTAAGCTGTCGTTTCTTAAAGTTTGAGGTTGCAATGCTTATGTGAAAAAGTTTCAACCTGATAAGCTCAAACCCAAATCGGAGAAGTGCATCTTCATAAGATACCCAAAAGAAAATGTTGGTACACCTTCTATCACAGATCCGAAGGCAACATATTCATTGCTGAGAATGTATCCTTTCTAGAGAAGGAGTTTCTCTCGAAAGAAGTGAGTGGGAGGAAAGTAGAACTTGATGAGGTAAGTGTACCTGCTCCCTTATTGGAAAGTAGTTCATCACAGAAATCTGTTCCTGTGACTACTACACCAATTAGTGAGGAAGCTAATGATTATGATCATGTAACTTCAAATCAAGTTACTACCAAACCTCGTAGGTAAACCAGAGTAAGATCCGCACCAGAGTGGTACGGTAATCCTGTTCTGGAGGTCATGTTACTTGACCATGACGAGCCTACGAACTATGAGGAAGCGATGATGAGCCCAGATTCTGCAAAATGGCTTGAGGCCATGAAATCTGAGATGAGATCCATGTATGAGAACAAAGTATGGACTTTGATTGACTTGCCCAATGATTGGTGAGCCATTGAGATTAAATGGATCTTCAAGAAGAAGACGGACACTAATAGTAGTGTTACTATCTACAAAGCTAGAATTGTCGCAAAAAGATTTTCGACAAGTTCAAGGTGTTGACTACGATGAGAGATTCTCACTCGTATCTATGCTTAAGTCTGTCCGAATCATGTTAGCAATTGCCGCATTTTATGAAATCTTTCAAATGGACAAACAAAACTGCATTCCTTAATGGATTTATTTAAGAAGAGTTGTATATGATGCAACCAGAAGGTTTTTGTCAATCCTAAAGGTGCTAACAAAATATACAAGCTCCAGCGATCTATCTATGGACTGGTGCAAGCATCTCGGAGTTGGAATATACGCTTTGATAAGTTGATCAAAGCTTATAGTTTTATACAGACTTGCGGTGAAGCCTGTATTTACAAGAAAGTGAGTGGGAGTACTACAGCATTTCTGATAAGTATATGTGAATGACATATTGTTGATCGGAAATAATATAGAATTATTCTGCAAAGCATAAATGAGTGTTTGAAAGGAGTTTTTCAAAGAAAAACCTCGGTGAAGCTGCTTACATATTAAGCGTCAAGATCTATAGATCAAGACGCTTGATAAGTTTTTTGAGTCAATTACACCCGTGGTACTAGAACTTGGCGTAAATGATCACCTTGGTGCTAGAACTTGTGGCATACATCGAAGTGGTGCAAAAACTTGGCTCGAATGTGCAAATACGGTGCAAATCTCGTTTCTATACGCATTACTCGAACCAGTGATGCTTGGGTCAAACGGAGTGCGGCGGGTAGCCAACCCAGCAAATAACAATTGATGTCATATAATGATATTAAGCCTTTTAAATCCTGACATAAAATATTGTAAAATAAGAAAAAGGAAAAAAACACAAGGAACGTAAAATAAGTAATGTAAATTTGAAAAGAAAAAAAAGATACCGCCGTGGGATTTCGTACTAGCGGCCTGACAATTACCACCAGCAGGACCTAGCAATACAACCACTAGCATTTCGTGCCTTAAACATGTTAGTTTTTTCTTTTTCATTTTTTAGCGTCAAAAATGTAAATTGTATTGTAAATACGTATTCATTTGAGAATCTGCAGTCTGAGGCACACTTGGCTAAATTTCTTTCATACATATATTTAAATTAATCTAGAAATGCAAATATAATTTATAGAAACACACAAAATTTATAAAAATGAATGAACACTTATAAAACAACATAAACAGATTAAATCTTGGACACTTTTATATACAACATAGTTATTTTATAAAAAATAGTTTTTTAACTTATAGCATAATTTATTTAATACAAATATTTTCTAAAATTACTTTGATATTCAATTCATATGCAAAAAAATAAAATTATAAAAAAATCATAATTTAATTGGATGGATTTTAAATTAATAGGTGAGCATTTTTTTTGGTTTATATATTTATTTATATGTATATTATTTATAATTACAATTTACTTTCTTTATAACTATAAATATCAAACCAAAAATTTGTAATTATAAATAATATACATATTCTGTTATAGACATGTAAATTGTAATAATATACAGGTAAATTGTAGACCAAGAGCACGTTCTGTTATAGACATGTACTGTAACAATTATATTTACACATGCTCAAAAAAACAATTATATTTACACTCCTCCCAAAAAAATTACACATCGGAATCCATTTGTCTCAAAAAAACATGTGAGAGTCCATAGTTGGAGTGGCACGGCCTCCTACTTGTTTTACATGGGTAGTTCGTTCGAAACCCCACGGGCGAAACTTTTTTTACGGATTAAAATTGTTGATTTATATTACTTAATTCAAAGATATAAAACTTGTGTATGCTTATGCATCAGCAAGTGAACTCTGGGCGGGTGGTTAGCCGCACGCTGTGGTTAGACCACGGTCACCAGTATGAATCCCTCTGCATCATATTTTTCATTCTAACAAAAATTGCGATGTTTTACTGAAAAGTGAGACCCACCAGATGCCACACGTCTAACAGGTGCCTTTTCGTGAGAAAAAATAAATAAATAAATAAGGGTGCTTTTGCAAAAAGAGCATGCCACACGCCCAGCCTTCACTATGCAGTCACTGACAGCGGGCCCTATGCCACAATGCCATGCCTCGTCAGTGTTGCGGCCGTATACAAACAATATTTGCACCGTATTTGCATGTCCAAGCCAAGTTTTTGCACCACTTTAATGTATCCCACAAATTCTAGCACTAAAGTGACAGTTTGCCCCAAGTTCTAGCATCACCGGTGTAATTGACTTAAGTTTTTCCAATGAGTACATACCTTGACAAGATTTTAAAGTAGTTCAAAATGGAACAGTTAAAGAAAGAGTTCTTGCCTGTGTTACAAGGTGTGAAATTGAGTAAGACTCAAAGCCCGACCACGGCAAAAGATAGAAAGAGAATGAAAGTCATTCCATATGCCTCAGCCATAGGTTCTATAAAGTATGACATGCTGTGTACGAGATCTATTGTATACCCTACATTGTTTTTGGCAAGGGAGTACAATAGTGATCTAGGAGTAGATCACTGGACAGCGGTCAAAGTTATCCTTAGTGGAATAAGGATATGTTTCTCGATTATGGAGGTGACAAAAGGTTCGTCGTAAAGAGTTACGTCGATTCAAGCTTTGACACCGATCTGGATGACTCTAAGTCTCGACCTAGATACATATTTAAAGTGGGAGCAATTAGCTAGAGTAGCTCCGTGCAGAGCATTGTTGACATAGAAATTTGCAAAATACATACGGATCTGAATGTGGCAGACTCGTTGACTAAACTTCTCTCACAAGCAAAACATGATCACACCTTAGTACTTTTTGGGTGTTAATCACATGGCGATGTGAACTAGATTACTGACTCTAGTAAACCCTTTGAGTATTGGTCACATGGCGATGTGAACTATGGGTGTTAATCACATGGTAATGTGAACTATTAGTGTTAAATCACATGGCGATGTGATCTAGATTATTGACTCTAGTGCAAGTGGGAGACTGAAGGAAATATGCCCTAGAGGCAATAATAAAGTTATTATTTATTTCCTTATTTCATGATAAATGTTTATTATTCATGCTAGAATTGTATTAACCGGAAACATAATACATATGTGAATACATAGACAAACATAGTGTCACTAGTATGCCTCTACTTGACTAGCTCGTTGATCAAAGATGGTTAAGTTTCCTAACCATAGACATGAGTTGTCATTTGATTAATGGGATCACATCATTAGGAGAATGATGTGATTGACTTGACCCATTCCATTAGCTTAGCACTTGATCGTTTAGTTTGTTGCTATTGCTTTCTTCATGACTTATACATGTTCCTATGACTATGAGATTATGCAACTCCCGTTTACCAGAGGAACACTTTGTGTGCAACCAAACGTCACAACGTAACTGGGTGATTATAAAGGTGCTCTACAGGTGTCTCCAAAGGTACTTGTTGGGTTGGCGTATTTCGAGATTAGGATTTGTCACTCCGATTGTCGTAGAGGTATCTATAGGCCCACTCGGTAATGCACATCACTATAAGCCTTGCAAGCATTGAAACTAATGAGTTAGTTGCGGGATGATGTATTACGGAACGAGTAAAGAGACTTGCCGGTAACAAGATTGAACTAGGTATTAACATACCAATGATCGAATCTCGGGCAAGTAACATACCGATGACAAAGGGAACAACGTATGTTGTTATGTGGTCTGACCGATAAAGATCTTCGTAGAATACGTAGGAGCCAATATGGGCATCCAGGTCCCACTATTGGTTATTGACCAAAGAGGTGTCTCGGTCATGTCTACATAGTTCTCGAACCCGTAGGGTCCGCACGCTTAACGTTCGTTGACGATATAGTACTATATGAGTTATGTATGTTGGTGACCGAATGTTGTTCGGAGTCCGGGATGAGATCACGGACAAGTCGAGGAACTCCGGAATGATCCGGAGATAAAGTTTGATATATGGGATAATAGTGTTTGGTCACCAGAAGGGTTCCAAAATTCACCGGAAGGGGTTCCGGATGTTT
Source organism: Triticum aestivum (assembly GCF_018294505.1). NCBI lineage: Eukaryota > Viridiplantae > Streptophyta > Magnoliopsida > Poales > Poaceae > Triticum > Triticum aestivum. The sequence goes on along the minus strand of NC_057812.1, from coordinate 506,180,320 downwards.
GCCGAAATGTTTGGGTACGAGAACACTTAATTTGGGCCAAAAGGGAAAGCCCACAAGGTTTTTGGAAAGCGCAAAAGGAAGTTTTGCGGAGTCCAGGGGCCAGACGCCAGGGCCCCTGGCATCTGGGTCCAGACGCCGGGAACCCTGGCGTCTGGCCCTGGAGTCCAAGAAGGACTCTTGCCTTTCGGGTGAAACCGACTTTGTGGAGGCTTTTACTCCAAGTTTCGACCCCAAGGCTCAACATACAAATAGAGGGGTAGGGCTAGCACCCAAGACACATCAAGAAACACCAAGCCATGTGCCGGCAACCCCGTCCCCTCTAGTTTATCCTCCGTCCTAGTTTTCGTAGTGCTTAGGCGAAGCCCTGCGGAGATTGTTCTTCACCAACACCGTCACCATGTCGTCGTGCTGCCGGAACTCATCTACTACTTCGCCCCTCTTGCTGGATCGAGAAGGCGAGAATGTCACCGAGCCGAACGTGTGCAGAACTCGGAGGTGACGTGCTTTCGGTACTTGGATCGGTCGGATCGTGAAGACGTACGACTACAGCGTTGATATAACGCTTCCGCGAACGGTCTACGAGGGTACATAGACAACACTCTCCCCTCACGTTGCTATGCATCACCTTGATCTTGCATGTGCGTAGGAAAATTTTGAAATTACTACGTTCCCCAACACTCAGTGGCATATTGTCCAGTCTTCCCGCACTTGAAACAAGTAATGTGACTTAGGTCCTTCTTGGGGGTGTGGCTGGATTGGAGCGGTTCTGGTTGCTGCCTTCTCCATTCCCATTTCCATTCTTGGGGCCACTGTGGTTATGCGGACTTCCTCCATTGTGGGTATGGCCTCCATGGTTATGGGTATATCCTCCTGAGTTTGGGGTAAAACGAGGCTTCTGCTGAGCTCCTGAATTGTACTTCCCTTGTCCATACTTCCTTTCGTGGCTCTCAATCTGCTGCTGCTTCCCTTCAATCATAAGAGCCTTATCTACCAATTCCTGGTAGTTGTTAAATTTTGCCACCATCAACTACATACTCATCTCATCATTCAGCCCTTCCATAAACTTCTCCTGTTTCACGGCATCTGTGGCCACATCATCTGGGGCATAGCGGGCTAACTTGCTAAACTCATCCACGTACTGCCCCACAGTATGGTTGCCCTAGCATAAGTTGCGAAACTCACGCTTCTTCATGCTCATCGCTCCAGTTGAAACATGGGTTGTGTAGAAAGCTTGTTGAAACTGTTCCCAAGTGACATTGGCTATAGCAAAAGTGGATGTGTAATTCTCCCACCATGAGGTTGCAGGTCCATCCAATTGGTGTGCGGCAAAACGCTTTCTCAGCATCTATGCAACCTGCGATGGTTAACTCCCTTCCAATCCCGCGTAGCCAGTCATCTGCAACTATCGGCTCGGTGCTACTGGAAAACACCGGCGGCTGCAACCTCAGAAAACGGGCTAAGTTGTCAACTGGAGGTGGTGGCGGTGGGTTATTGTTATTGTTGTTGTTGTTGTTGCCTTGGTTCTGGACTAGCAACTGCATCAGTGTATTCTGTTGTTGGATCAACTGAGTGAGCTCCGGTGGGAAGACAAATCCGGGGTCACGTCTCGGAGGCATCTGATGGGTTTAGAGGGGAGAGATTAGAATAGAAAGAGGTCTAGTGAGAAAACACTACCCGTATGCACACGAGTCAAACACAATCATATCACACCAAATTAATTTCAAGCAAGGGCATACAATCGATCGAACTACCATTACAGTGCTCGTACTATACTATTTACATGGGGGAATACTACTGATCATATGGTGGTCTACTAAAAATTTTGATCAGTGGAAGACTCCATGATATCTGCTCCAGCTTCGTCTCCGTAATCATCATCACTGCTGTCGGGGTCAGAGTCGGTGTCGTTGATGATGATGTAGTCTTCAGAACGAATGTCCTTGGATTGATCGTCATCTCCTCCTGACGCGGGGTCTCCCATGAATACTCCGAGCTTCCTTGTCAGGTCGTCATTCTTCTCCACTAGTATTGTGATTTCTTCCTTGTATCCGTCGTGTGTAGACTTGAGTTCCTCTTCTAGCTCCATGTTCCCAGCCATCAACTTCTTCAGATCTATCATGCTTGCACACATCTGGTTCTCTTGTCGACGAATGTGTTGGTTTAACTCCTGGATGAAAGCTACAATGGACCTATCCCTCCTGGTGCTGATCATCTCCCATTGCTCATCTCGGCGCACACATATCTGGTAGATAGTGTCCTTCAGCTCCTGTTTGTAGACTTCTCCGATGCGTCCCATAGCGATGTGGGCTGCCATGCTCTTGCCTCGACTACATGTTGGTGCATCAAAGGAAAACTCTATGGGCTCAGTTACTGGCGTGAATGTCCTTCCTTGAACTTGAACTCGAATCATCCAACGCTCCTCTTCTGGTAAAGTTGCGGTGTAGGTCCCGGTGAAGCTTGGTATTCCTATGTTCAGGTACCTAGTGACTTCCTTCAAGTGTCTTCTAAAGGGGGTGTCTTCATCCGGTTGTGCAAACTTGTTCCTTGCGTCGGCCATCCTATAGAGTAGAAAATGGAGACGAGTCAGAAGTGAGTAGAGAAGAGTGACATATGGCTCATCTTAGTGGTCATGTCCTACATTCAGTGTGTGCTCTGATACCATCTTGTAGCGACCCGACCTCAGACGGTCAAGCCTCTGTGCATAAGTGTCATCCCTGGATCGGTAATGCTGACACACACAGTACTCGAAGGATTTATAACAGAATAGCAATCACACACTTATTACATTGATAGTCTCCAAAGAGAACTTATTACACTAAATATGGCTTAAGGCCATCTAATTATGATAACAGCAGAAGGCTTGGAAGATAAAGTGAGTCCATCAACTCCAACGACATAGCTGAGTGCACAACAACGGCCTAGCGCACCTTACTCTTCATCTGAAAAGTCTGCAACATGATATGTTGTAGCCCGAAAATGGGTCAGCAAATGGAATATGCTGGCAATATAACACAGTAGAGCAATGAACAAGATAAATGCTATCACTACATGCATATAAGGTTGGTGGAGGCTCTACGGTTATAATGTTTTGCGAAAACCAATTTTTCCCTACAACAAAGGAATATGTTTTATTTAACTATCATGGTAGTTGAACAACATTGAGAAGGTTCCTCCAACTCAATCCCCAATTAAAAGTAATTATCAACCCAACAAATTAATTTAGAGTGATGAGATCAACATGATAATTCAAGAACCAGATACTCAAGATGTCCATAACCGGGGACACAGCTAATCATGATTAGTTTGTACACTCTATAGAGGTTTGCACACTTTTCCCCACAAGACTCGATCTCCTCCGTTGGATTTCTCGCACTACATGGTGTTCGAGAAACGGATGACCGAGACACAGTCTTTCAGAAACATTAGCTCTTTACTCTGGGTAGACAGTTACACCTACTTTCCCCTACATCTGCTAGCCCACCACTAAAAGAGGTCATGCAACTTACTCAACTATGCTAGAGTCCATAATAGCTTGTGGTTGCACATGGAAGTTTCTAGCATGAATAATCTTATGATCCCTTTAAGCCTGGGTGGCGAACCATAGGATGATTTCACGGGTACTCCGGGATATCCTAGGACAACACTGGATTCTCTAGGTGCCCAAACCAACAATCCACCCAGATGTGTATTAAAGTAGCCACCTTAATTTAACCATTAATTAAACACTCGCATCTATCATGGATCTCTCAAACCAAACCACGTCTACGTGCATAGCATAGCAACATAAGCATAACGTAGAAGTAACTCCCAGGGTTGGATAATAAACAGGGCAATAGGTTCTACCTCATCATCTACTACCCAATACCCACATGTTAAACACATCCTAATCATGCAATGTTTGAGGATTGAATCTAATGCATAAAAACTGGGTATGAAAAGAGTATGATCAATGTGTTACTTGCCTTGCTGACGATCCGCAAAACCTAGTGACTCGTAGTAGCACGCTTCGCACTCCGGGAATTCTATCGCAAACAAACAATAGCATACATAAGCACTCAAGCATAGATGCATGGTAAAAACTCAAATAAGAAGATTGAATCTGAAAACTCAACTGAAAAGATTTGATCTGCAAAAAGAATCAATCGAATCGGAGCTACGGAACTGAAACTACGATCAAAAGAATTTTGAATTCAAATCTGCTTGAAACCAAAATTTTAAATTTTCAAAACCATGTTCAAGTTGATTAAACAGAAAGAGGGGTTCGAGACGAAGATTTTGGCGTTGGTTTCACTGGATTTGGGCAAACGGTTAAGAAACGGCGAGGGTTTGAAGATCAGGGGATAATCTGCGATAAAAATAATTGCGAATAGGTCCCTGGCCGAAAAAGAAAATAAAAAGAAAGGACTAACGAATGAATGTTCGCTGTCTGAACCTAAACGGCGAATCAGCGTTTGTTAAAATGAACGAATGGACGAATGTCCGCTAAATAAATAAACCAGCGAAAAACCGAACCAATCTAACTAAAAAAATAAACTGATCTAGAAAATCGCGGTTTTTACCTAAAAACCAAAAAAACCGGCGGCGGCTCGATGTCAATAGCGGCGGCGGGGCAGCGAGATCTGGTGGGCGGGGCGGTGTCCGGCGGCAGGGCGAGGCAGGGCGAGGCGCGGCGCAGGCAGTGGCGAGCGGCTGGTGGGCGCTGTTGCTGCTGCTGTTGGCGGCGGCGGCGATGGTGAGAGGCGGAGGGGGGCGGCGCTATATATAGGAGAGGGACGGCATGGCTTGGGGAGGGGTCCGGCCCGAGGTGGAGTCCGGCTCGGACTCTGCCTCGGCATCCGTGCCGGCAACGGCGCGACGCGAGGGAGGCGGCACGGGGAAACGGACCGGCTGGGCTGCGGTCCGGTATTTTTTTAAAACAGATTCTGTAGAGAAAAATCCTAATAAATATAAAAAAATCCTAAAAATGCCAAAAACAATTTTCACCATCTAAATAGAATATTTAGAACTTAGTGAACATTTTCTTGGCCTAAAATACAAGTTTTAAAAAAATGCATATTTTTTCTAATTCAAATAAAATGGCAATAAAATCCAAATAAAATTATTTATTTGATTTTAATATTTTTCCTCCAATATTTCATTTATTTTGGAGAAGTCATATTATCTCCTCTCATATAATTTTAATATGAAATATTTTTGGAGGGGAAACATAATTAAAACCAAAATGATCCTTGTTTTTATATTTGAGGAAATTCAAATATGAAAACGGTGAAATCCCCAACTCTCTCCGTGGGTCCTTGAGTTGCTTAGAATTTTTGAGGATCGCAAAGAAAAATGCAATAAAATATGATATGCATGAATGACCTATTTATAACATTCCAAATTGAAAATTTTGGGATGTTACATAACCCCTTTAAGCTAAGCTCATCGCGATGGCTCCACGACTAAGTCCTCACACTAGGACATCTGTCGTGACAATTCCACGACACCTCGCACTCAATTCTTTCGAGAGAAACTCTTTCTCTAAAAAGGATCCATTCTTAGCAACAAATATCTTGCCTACGGATCTATGATAGAAGGTGTACCCAACAGTTTCTTTTGGGTACCCTATGAAGACGCACTTCTTCGATTTGGGTTCGAGCTAGTCAGGCTGAAGCTTTTTCACATAAGCATCGCAATCCCAAACTTTAAGAAATGACAGTTTAGGTTTCTTGCCAAACCACAGTTCATATGGTGTCGTCTCAACGGATTTAGATGGTGCCCTATTTAATGTGAATGCAGCTGTCTCTAATGCATAACCCCAAAACGCTAGTGGTAAATCGGTAAGAGACATCATAGATCGCACCATATCCAATAAAGTATGATTGCAACGTTGGGACACACCATTACGATGTGGTGTTCCAGGTGGCATGAGTTGTGAAACTATTCCACCTTGTTTTAAATGAAGGTCGAACTCATAACTCAAATATTTGCCTCCGCGATCAGATCGTAGAAACTTTATTTTCTTGTTACAATGATTTTCTACTTCACTCTGAAATTCTTTGAACTTTTCAAATATTTCAGACTTGTGTTTCATTAAGTAGATATATCCATATCTTCTCAAATCATCTGTGAAGATCAGAAAATAACGATACCGCCGCGAGCTTCAACACTCATCGGACCACATACATCGGTATGTATTATTTCCAATAAGTCAGTGGCTCGCTCCATTGTTCCAGAGAACGGAGTCTTAGTCATCTTGCCCATGAGGCATGGTTTGCAAGCATCAAATGATTCATAATCAAGTGATTCCAAAAGTCCATCCGCATGGAGTTTCTTCATGCGCTTTACACCAATATGACCTAAACGACAGTGCCACAAATATGTTGCACTATCATTATCAACTTCGCATCTTTTGGCATCAATATTATGAATATGTGTATCACCATGATCGAGATTCAATAAAAATAGACCACTATTGAAGGGTGCATGACCATAAAAGATATTACTCATATAAATAGAACAACCATTATTCTCTGATTTAAATGAATAAACGTATTGCATCAAACAAGATCCAGATGTAATGTTCATGCTCAACGTTGGCACCAAGTAACAATTATTTAGGTCTAAAACTAATCCCGGCGGTAGATGTAGAGGTAGCGTGCCGAGGACAATCACATCGACTTTGGAACCATTTCCCACGCGCATCGTCACCTCGTCCTTAGCCAATCTTCATTTAATCCGTAGCCCCTATTTCGAGTTGCAAATATGAGCAACAGAACCAGTATGAAATACTCGAGCGCTACTACGAGCATTAGTAAGGTACACATCAATAACATGTATATCAAATATACCTTTATTCACTTTGCCATCCTTCTTATCCGCAAAATACTTGGGGCAGTTCCGCTTCCAATGACCAGTCCCTTTGGAGTAGAAGCACTCAATTTCAGGCTTGGGTCCAGACTTGGGCTTCTTCCCGGGAGTGACAACTTGCTTGCCATTCTTCACGAAGTTCCCCTTCTTTCCCTTGCCCTTTTTCTTGAAACTAGTGGTCTTGTTAACCATCAACACTTGATGCTCTTTCTTGATTTCTACCTCCGCAACTTTGAGCATAACGAAGAGCTCGGGAATTGTCTAATCCATCCCTTGCATATTATAGTTCATCACGAAGCCTTTGTAGCTTGGTGGCAGTGATTGAAGAACTCTGTCAATAACACTATCATCCGGAAGATTAACTCCCAGCTGAGTCAAGTGGTTATGGTACCCAGACATTCTGAGTATGTGTTCACTGACATAACTGTCCTCCATCTTGCAGCTATAGAACTTGTTCGAGACTTCATATCTCTCAACTCGGGCATTTACTTGAAATATTAGCTTCAACTCCTGGAACATCTCATATGGTCCATGACGTTCAAAACGTCTTTGAAGTCCCGATTCTAAGCCGTAAAGCATGGCACACTGAACTATAGAGTAGTCATCAGACCACGTGTGCCAAACGTTCAAAGCGTCTACATTAGCGGGAGGTGGCTTTTCACCTAGTGGTGCATCAAGGACATAATTCTTCTGTGCGGCAATGAGGTTAATCCTCAAGTTACGCACCCAGTCCATGTAGTTGCTACCATCGTCTTTCAACTTAGCTTTCTCTAGGAATGCATTAAAATTCAAGGGAACGGTAGCATGGGCCATTGATCTACAACATAGACATGCAAAAACTATCAGGACTAAGTTCATGATAAATTAAGTTCAATTAATCATATTACTTAAGAACTCCCACTTAGATAGACATCCCTTGAGTTATCTAAATGATCACGTGATCCATATCAACTAAACCATGTCCAATCATCACGTGAGATGGAGTAGTTTTTAATGGTGAACATCTCTATGTTGATCATATCTACTATATGATTCACGTTCGACCTTTCGGTCACCAGTGTTCCAAGGCCATGTCTGTACATGCTAGGCTCGTCAAGTTTAACCCGAGTATTCTGCATGTGCAAAACTGTCTTGCACCCATTGTATGTGAACATAGAGCTTATCACACCCGATCATCACGTGGTGTCTCGGCACGATGAACTGTCGCAACGGTGCATACTCAGGGAGAGCACTTATACCTTGAAATTTAGTGAGGGGTCATCTTATAATGCTACCGTCGTACTAAGCAAAATAAGATGCATAAAGATAAACATCACATGCAATTATAATATGTCACATGATATGGCCATCATCATCTTGTGCCTTTGATCTCCATCTCCAAAGCACCGTCATGATCTCCACCGTCACTGGCTTGACACCTTGATCTCCATCTTAGCGTCGTTGTCGTCTCGCCAACTATTGCTTCTACAACTATCGCTAACGCATAGTGATAAAGTAAAGCAATTACATGGCGATTGCATTTCATACAATAAAGCGACAACCATAAGGCTCCTGCCAGTTGCCGATAACTTTTACAAAACATGATCATCTCATACAACAACGTATATCACATCATGTCTTGACCATATCACATCACAACATGCCCTACAAAAACAAGTTAGACGTCCTCTACTTTGTTGTTGCAAGTTTTACGTGGCTGCTACGGGCTTCTAGTAAGAACCATTCTTACCTACGCATCAAAACCACAATGATGTTTCATCAATTTTGTTGTTTTAACCTTCAACAAGGACTGTACACAATCAAATTTGATTCAACTAAAGTTAGACAAATAGACACCCGCTAGCCACCTTTATGCAAAACAAGTTGCATGTTTGTTGGTGGAACCGGTATCTTGAACGTGGTCATATAAGGTTGGTCCAGGCCGCTTCATCCAACAATTCCGCCGAATCAAAATAAGATGTTGGTGGTAAGCAGTATGACTATGATCGCCCACAACTCTTTGTGTTCTACTTGTGCATATCATTTATGCATAGACCTGGCTCGGATGCCATTGTTGGGAAACATAGCATGCAATTTCAAAAAAAATCCTACGCTCACACAAGATCTATCTAGGAGATGCATAGCAAAGAGAGGGGGGAGTGTGTCCATGTACCCTCGTAGACCGAAAGCGGAAGCGTTAGCTTAACGCAATTGATGTAGTCGGACGTCTTCTCGATTCAACCGATCAAGCACCGAACGTATGGCACCTCCGAGTTCTGCACACATTCAGCTCGATGACGTCCCTCGAACTCTTTATCTAGCAAAGTGTCGAGGGAGAGTTTCTTCAGCATGATGGCTTGGTGACAGTGATGGTGATGGTGAAGTGATCGGCGCAGGGCTTCGCCTAAGCACTACGACAATCTGACCGGAGGAGTAAACGGTGGAGGGGGGCGCCGCACATGGCTTGGAACAATTGTGTGTTAGAGGAGCCCCCCGCCCCCGTATATAAAGGAGGGAGAGGGGAGGAGGCCGGCCCTAGGGCGCCCCAAGTGGGAGGAGTCCCACTTGGGCTCCTAGTCCAATTCGGCCCCCCTCCTTTTATCGGAGGGGGAAGGGGGGAATTAGAGGGAGAAGGAGAAGGAAAGGGGGTGTGTCGCCCCCTCCCCTAGTCCAATTCGGACTCCTTCCTTGGGGGACGCCACCCCTTGTGGGCTGGCCTGCCTCCCTCCTATGCCCATATGGCCCATATCTTCCCCAGGGGGTTCCGGTAACCTCCCCCCCCCCCCGGTACTCCGATACGTACCCGATACATTCTGAAACACTTCCGGTGTCTGAATACTATCGTCCAATATATCGATCTTCACCTCCCGACCATTTTGAGACTCCTCGTCATGTCCGTGATCTCATCCGGGACTCCGAACAATCTTCGGTCACCAACACACATAACTCATAATACAAATCATCATCGAACGTTAAGTGTGCGGACCCTACGGGTTCGAGAACTATGTAGACATGACCGAGACACCTCTTCGGTAAATAACCAATAGCGGAACCTGGATGCTCATATTGGTTCCCACATATTCTTCGAAGATCTTTACCGGTCAAACCGTAATGACAACATGTGTCATTCCCTTTGTCATCGGTATGTTACTTGCCCGAGATTCGATCATCGGTATCTTCATACCTAGTTCAATCTCGTTACCGGCAAGTCTCTTTACTCGTTCCATAATACATCATCCTGCAACTAACTCATTAGTCACATTGCTTGCAAGGCTTATCACGATGTGCATTACTGAGAGGGCCCAGAGACACCTCTTTGATACTCGGAGTGACAAATCTTAATCTCGATCTATGCCAACCCAACAAATACCTTCGGAGATACCTGTAGAGAATCTTTATAATCACCCAGTTACATTGTGATGTTTGATAGCACACAAGGTATTCCTCTGGTATTTGGGAGTTGCATAATCTCATAGTCAAAGGAATATGTATAAGTCATGAAGAAAGCAATAGCAATAAAACTTAATGATCATTATGCTAAGCTAACGGATGGGTCTTGTCCATCACATCATTCTCCTAATCATGTGATCCCATTCATCAAATGACAACACATGTCTATGGTTAGGAAACTTAACCATCTTTGATTAATGAGCTAGTCTAGTAGAGGCATACTAGGGACATTGTGTTTTGTCTATGTATTCACACATGTATCAAGTTTCCGGTTAATACAATTCTAGCATGAATAAAAAAATTATCATGATATAAGGAAATATAAATAACAAATTTATTATTGCCTCAATGGCATATTTCCTTCAGTAACATGTAAATCTCCCTCTCTATCTGCCCTACTCTAGAACCATTTGATTTCATTTGGTTTGATTTTGTTTGATCTGATTTCCTTGGATTTTCATAGCTAGGGTTTTGGCAATGACGATGACAGACTGCTAGGGTTCATGCCCTTCCATGGCACTGAGTACAAATCGTCAGTGAGTTTATCCCCTCCACGGCATTGACTCCAATGTGAATTGACTAGGGTTTCAGTTTGTTAGAAACTCCAATGTGAAGTGACTAGGTGTTAGATAATTTGACTAGGTAGGGAAAAGTAAGAGTTAATTTTTGAGAAACTCCAATGTGAAGTGACTAGGTGCAGGATAATTTGACTAGGTAGGGAAATTTAGGAGTTAGTTTGTTAGAAACTACAATGTGAAACTAGGTGCAAAATAATTTGACTAGGTAGGAAAAAATGGGAGTTAATTTGTTAGAAACTACAATGTGAAGTGAGTAGGCCAAATGAATAGAAACAATAATGTGAAGTGAGTAGGCCAAATAAGTAGTTTGGCAGTGCAAGATAATTTCAGTTTGCTCAAGGCATTTTGATACACATGTTGAAGCAGTGCCGAATCAGTGCGAAAACACATTTTGATACACATGGCATGTGTGGTTGCCATCCACACTTGTGTGCCACTGTTTTTGTGGTGGCCAAATTGGTCTCCACAACGTGTATGTGTTTGTATGTGTAGAAATTGCCATGTGTTAGCTAATTAGGAGTGCATATGTTGAACTAATTTGCCTAACAAATTATTTATGTGTCTAACAAATTAAAGTGCATCAGGTCATGGCTACTAATTTCTTCAATAGAATTCACTTTTTTACTAGTAGGAGTTCTTTCATTATGCCATTGTGAATAATTTGCCATGATATTATCAAGCAAATTTGTATCTTCTCCTAATGTGATTTCCATAAAGGTACCTCCTGTGGCGGAATCTAAAGGATTTCTAGAAATAAAGTTCAATCTCGCATAATTTTTTTGTATGATTATCCATAAACTTAAGCCATGAGTAGGGCAATTTCTTATCATTAATTTGATCCTCTCCCAAGATCGGGTGACATGATCATGCTCAAGTTGCTTAAAATTCATAATTTTATTTCTAAGAGAAATAATTTTTGCTGCAGTAAAATATTTGGCAATAAAAGCATCCTTACACTTATCCCAAGAATCAATACTATTTAGTGGCAAAGATGAAAACCAAGTTTTAGCACGATCGCATAGTGAGAACGGAAATAATTTTAGTTTGACAATATCATTATCCACATCTTTTTCTTTTGCATATCACACAATTCAACAAAGGAGTTAAGATGGGATGCGGCATCTTCATTAGGACTACCGGAGAATTGTTTTTTCATAACAAGATTTAGCAAAGCTGCATTAATATCACAAGACTCCACACTAGTGGCGGGAGGAGCAATCGGAGTACTAATAAAATCATTATTATTAGTACTAGCAAAAGGGCCCGTGCGGTGCAACGGGTATAAAAATAAATTTAAGAATTCAGTAGCCATGCATGATCAATAGAATGCAGTAGCCAGTAATTTCATGTGACGGTAGTTAGTCATGGTCTCATTGAGTTTCTGCATTAAATTTCCATCGTTCGTGTCAAATGCCTAAGCATGAGGCCTGTCTGTCTGTACCTAGCTACAAAACAGCTGGACAAACACGCAACATCGGTCAGAGTAAATTGAAATTTTAGCAATGTAATATAGCTTCCATATTGATCCTTGATTATTATTATTGTTACTTGCATATTGATCCTTGCTTTGAAATTTTAGACATAGATCAGTTGAGGAGCTACAACTATTTGTCAGGCTCTTCCGACAAAAGAACTGTCAGTCATGTTGATGCTTTGTGCGTACTACATGCATGCTCGCTATATATCTACGCCGCCCAGGAGCTCATGCGACCGCACCTGCCTACGAGAGCATATGTGTGCATGATCGCCACGCGAATGTGCAACGTGCATCTTGTAGCATGGCAGCTTCCATCGCCCAGCTTTACCCCCGGGGTGAACACAATGCACGCTGGCCTGCACCTTGGTACTCCACGGCTTCACGCACATAGCATGCCAGTTCGATTGCGACGCCCTTATTCATGCACTATCGTGGCTGGCTAGGTTCAACGATGGCAACCTGCTTCCGTGGGTCGGCGTGGCATGCTCTGACCGGGTTCGATGGCGGCAGCCTCTTCTGTGATCTCATCCCCGTCAAGCATCGGCACCCTCATACATGTCAGCTGCACCGTCAAGCGGTATGGATGTACTCGTGAATAATGAGCGACTTGGCCTTGGTGCAGCCATCGACGATGAGCACGGAGACCTTGCATCCATGGATGGGGTTCAGTAGTAGTCGGCCTCGACTGGTACCTACATGAGATCGATCCAGCCTACTTCGTCGGGCCCGGCCTTGCCTGTGAAGCGCCCGTCTCCTTGCCGCAGCAGGGAGGATGGGGTTGGATCAGGTCTGATGGGATCGGTCTTGGCGTACGCCTCCTTGTGACCCCGTCCGCCACTCCTCCGCCTCCGCGGGACTCACCCGTCCCCTTGTCTCTATCTAAATATCAGAGGCGTTATAGTTAAGGCAGACTCCAAGTCAAATCAGGTCCGCATGGTCACATGATTAGTACCACCTCGGATGTAGAAAATAATATAGGTGAAAAAAACTGAAAGCGTAAATTCACGGGAAGAAGCGTATTGTGACGATGAACCCACGGAGTCAATCCGTTCTTTATTATTAGGGATAGATTTGAACAATCACACAATTTTGTATTTTCATGAGACATCGCGACAAAGCAAGAATACAAGCAAAAAGGGCAAATGAAAAATATTTTTGTATTTTTATGAAAATGTTTTAGAAGTGGGGGAAATGAAAATAAGAGGCAAATGGCAAATAATGTAAATGCAAGGGGGTGAAAGTTTATGTGATGGTACTTGATAGATGCTGATGATGTCTCCCTGACAACGGCGCTAGAAATTCTTTCTACTACTTGTGAGCTGCGTTGGGATTTCCTCAAAGAGGAGAGGATGATGCAGTATAGTAGAGATAAGTATTTTCCTCAGTTAAGAACCAAGGTTATCAAACCGGTAGGAGAACCAAGCAACACCTCGTTAGTAGTACCTACATACAGAATAACAAATACTTGCATCCAACGCAAACAAGGGGTTGTCAATCCCTTGACGGTTAATTGCAAGGATCAAATCTCGTAGTGATAGATAGATAAATGAAAACACAAAATAAAATAAAGTAAATAAAATTGCAGCAAGGTATTTTTGGATTTTAATATATTATAAAAATAGACCCGGTGGCCATAATTTTCATTAGATGCTTCTCTCTTGAAAATACCATACGTTGGGTAAACAAATTACTGTTGGGCAATTGATAGAAAAGCGAATAATCATGACGATATCCAAGGCAATGATCATGTATATAGGCATCATGTCCGAGATAAGTAGACCGACTCATGCCTGCATCTGCTACTATTACTCCACACGTCGACCGCTATTCAGCATGCATCTAGAGTATTAAGTTCATAAAGAATGGAGTAACGTCTTAAGCAAGATAACATGATATAAACAAAGTAAACTCAAGCAATAGTAAACCCCATCATTTTATCCTTAATGGCAAAAATACAAATACATCTCTTGTCTGTTTCTGTCACTGAGATATAGATCACCACAAGATTGAACCCATCACAAAGCACCTCTCCCATTGCAAGATAAATCAATCTAGTTGGCCAAACCAAATCAATAGATCGAAGAGAAATATAAGGCTATAATAACCATGCATAAACGAGTTCAGAGAAGACTCAAATAATATTCATTGATAATCTGATCATAAACTCACAATTCATCGGATCCCAACAAACACACCACAAAAAGTGATTACATTGAATAGATCTCCAAAATACCGAGGAGAACATTGTATTGAAGATCAAAGAGAGAGAAGAAGTCATCTAGGTACTAGCTATGGACCCACAGGTCTGTGGTAAACTACTCACACATCATTGGAGGGGTAGCAAGGTTGATGTAGAAGCCCTCCGTGATCGATTCCCCCTCTGACAGAGTGCCGGAAAAGGCCTCCAGATGGGATCTCGCGAGAACAGAAACTTTCGGAGGCGGAAAAAGTGTTTTGGTTGTCTCTCCGTTGGTTTTCTGATTTTAGAGTATTTATAGAGTCAAAATTAGGTCAAACGAAGCGAAGGGGGAGCCCACGGGGCACCAGGGCGCGCCTACCCCTAGGCGCGCCCTAGTGGCTTGTGGGCCACTCCTTCGTCTTCTGACTTCCTCCCAAAGCTTCTAGGGTCTCTTATGTTTAGAAAAAAATTGCCAAAAAGTTTTGTGGCATTTGGACTTCGTTTGGTACTGATATCCTAGAAAACCAAAAACGGGCAAAAAATAGCAACTGACACTTGGCACTAAGTTAATAGGTTAGTCCCAAAAAAGATATATAATGGCATATAATTGCATATAAAAACATCCAAGATTGATACTATAACAACATGGAACAATAAAAAATTATAGATACGTTGGAGACATATCAGCAAGTAGCGCGTAGAATACTGCTGACGTTGGCTGCAACGCCACGACTACTTTTTAGCAATGGCGCCATATTGGTGGCGTTGGGTGTCCACGCCAGCATGCCTTTTTTGGAACGCCATAGCTAGTCTTTTTTGCACTAGTGTTGGTGTGTGCACCATCTCCTACTTCGGTGGATGGACCACCCCCTTCTCCAGCACATGCATTGTTCCTTGCTCCGGCGTATGCATCATCCTCTCCTCTGGCATGTGCATTATTTCCTCCTTTGTGGTTCACGGAACGTATGAGAACCATTCACACCTTCTCCCCAAATTCTCACACCACTAGATCCATTTGTTTAGATCCAACTTGATGAATCGGTTCTATGACACGTCGTTGTATACTCTCTTGCATAGCATCCCATCTCGCCTTATTGTCCTCCATCTCTAGTTTTTCTTGCTTCCTTTTCTCAGTGTACTCATTTCTCCACCTATCTTCTCTCTTGAGCTTATCCTTTTCTCTCTTCCTCCCGTCAGGATGACCCGTGCTAGATGTCAAAGTGGGACTTCTAAGCACTGACGATGTAATACATCGGGTGGCTCACCAACAAGAAGCCAGGCAGTAGGCATGCCTGGGGACTGCTAGGCCCATTGCGCACTTGGCGACAGGAGGGAGCCCAGAGGAAGAGATAAATGCTCATAGATCGCCTTGATCCCCAAGTTGATGATGGCAGCGACCTAGATTCCATCTCCCATTGTAAAACCCTAGCCTCCATCCTATATATAACAGGAGGCTAGGGGGCTCTCATTCCCATCTACTCTCTCATAGAACAACTCTTGGTAGTATCTCATTCACCCCATTGTAAACCTTCGCATGAGGTATTCCACCATTAATGAATAATAACAAGTAGAACGTAGGGTATTACTCCACCATGGAGGCCCAAACCTGGGTAAATTCCCCGGGTGACCTCTGATCTATGACTTCCAGCTACACAAGGCACCCTACCAAGGGTACTGACGGAAATATGCATCGTCGGATACCTTTTCCCTTGACTCACCATCACAATTATCATCTTCATTGTCATTGAAAGTGCAACTATCCCTGGGTGGTTTTGGTAATTCCTAACAACATATAGCTAATTGAGCTAACATTATTCCAAGATTAATATTTCAAGAAAAGCTCAATGAATGACATGGCATGGATGAGGAAAGTGGATCCCTCAAAATTCTAAGGACAAAAAGTTTGGGTCAAGCTTGAAGCTCAAGACTCTACATTTTATATTTTAGTGATCCAAGATCACATTGAGTCTATAGGAAAAGCCAATACTATCAAGGAGGGATGAGGTGTTGCTTAATGGCTTGCTTGCTCAAAATGCTTAGTGATATGCTCCAAAATCCTCAACTACCATCCCACATCCACATATGACCTAAACCAAAAGTCAAACTCGGCCCCACCGATTCTTTCTATCCGGCGCCACCGAGTTTCAAATGTCATAGCCACTACCACAAACCCTAGGCAAATCGGTCTCATCGATAGGGATCTCGGTCTCACCGAGTTGGGATTGTAATCTCTCTATTTCCCTTCGTAACGTTTCGGTCTTACCGAGATGAGCGATCGGTCCCACCGAGATTGCAATGTAAACTCTCTGTTTCCCTTTTTGTAACATTTCGGTCTCACCGAGATGAGCGAATCGGTCCCACCGAGTTTACCTAACCAACTCTCTGGTTAGCTTATTACCAAAATCGGTCCCACCGAGTTTGTGTAATTGGTCACACCGAGATTACGTTATGCCCTAACCCTAACCATATCGGTCCTACTGAGTTGCATCTCAGTCCCACCGAAAATCCTAATGGTCACTAGGTTTGCTAAATCGGTCCGACCGAGTTTAACCATTCGGTCCCACCGAGTTTGGCAAATTGTGTGTAACGGTTAGATTTTGTGTGGAGGCTATATATACCCCTCCACCCACTCTTCATTCATGGAGAGAGCCATCAGAACATACCTACACTTCCAATACACAATTTCTGAGAGAGAACCACCTACACTTCCAATACACAATTTCTGAGAGAGAACCACCTACACTTGTGTTGAGGTCAAGATATTCCATTCCAACCATATGAATCTTGATCTCTAGCCATCCCCAAGTCGCTTTCCACTCAAATCTTCTTTTCACCAAATCCAAATCCTGTGAGACAGAGTTGAGTGTTGGGGAGACTATCATTTGAAGCACAAGAGCAAGGAGTTCATCATCAACACACCATTTGTTACTTCTTGGAGAGTGGTGTCTCCTAGATTGGCTAGGTGTCACTTGGGAGCCTCCGACAAGATTGTGGAGTTGAACCAAGGAGTTTGTAAGGGCAAGGAGATCGCCTACTTCGTGAAGATCTACCGCTAGTGAGGCAAGTCTTTCGTGGGCAACGACCATGATGGAATAGACAAGGTTGCTTCTTCGTGGACCCTTCGTGGGTGGAGCCCTCCGTGGACTCGCGCAGCCGTTACCCTTCGTTGGTTGAAGTCTCCATCAACGTGGATGTACGATAGCACCACCTATCGGAACCACGACAAAAACATTTGTGTCTCCAATTGCGTTTGAATCCTCCAAACCCTTCCCTTTACATTCTTGCAAGTTGCATGCTTTACTTTCCGCTGATCATATACTCTTTTGCATGCTTGCTTGAATTGTGTGGAGATTGCTTGACTTGTGCTAAGATAGCTAAAATCTGCCAAGAACTAAAATTGGGAAAAGGCTAGATTTTTATTTGGTCAAGTAGTCTAATCACCCTCCCCCCTCTAGACATACTTTCGATCCTACAAGTGGTATCATAGCTTTGTTCTACACTTGATTTGATTTCCATAGCTTTTGGCGGTCATAGCCTTGGTTTCACAACCTAGGAGAGTATGGCGTCTAGCGAGGGAAATTATCACCATAGAGGTCCTTACTTTGATGGCACTAATTTTGCTAGTTGGAAGCATAAGATGAAAATGCATATTATTGGACATAACCCCGCCGTTTGGGCTATTGTGTGTATTGGCTTGCAAGGTGAATTCTTCGACGGGAAAGAACCGAACCGTGAAGCCACCGCGGAAGAGTTGAAAATGCTGCAATACAACGCTCAAGCTTGTGATATCCTCTTCAACGGATTGTGCCCCGAAGAATTCAACAAAATCAGCCGTCTTGAGAATGCAAAGGAAATTTGGGATACTTTGATTGATATGCATGAAGGTACCGACTCCGTCAAGGAATCCAAATTGGATGTGCTTCAAAGTCAACTTGACAAGTTCAAAATGAAGGATGGTGAAGGTGTTGCTGAAATGTATTCTAGGCTTGCTCTTATCACAAATGAGATTGCCGGCTTAGGGAGTGAAGAGATGACAGATAGATTCATCATCAAGAAGATCCTAAGAGTCTTGGATGGAAAATATGATACCATGTGCACATTTATCCAAATGATGCCAAATTACAAAGATCTCAAGCCAACGGAAGTCATCGGAAGAATTGTTGCTCATGAGATGTCACTCAAGGATAAAGAGGAACTTCACAACAAATCAAGTGGTGCTTACAAAGCCTCATATGAAGCCCCCACATCATCGAGTGAGAAAAAACCTTCAATGAAGAATTGAGCTTAATGGTAAAGAACTTCAACAAGTTCTACAAGAGTAGAAGCAAAGAGAGAAGCTCCAAGTCAAGGTCCTACAATGACAAAAGATCTTCTAGTCGAGAGCGAAACTGGTACAATTGTGGAAGGCCCGGACACTATTCCAATGAGTGTACGGCCCCCTACAAGAGAAGAGAAGATTCTCCCAAGAGAAGAAGTAGAAGAGAAGAATCACCATCTAGAGAAAGAAGGTGTAGAGATGATCGTTATGAACAAAGACCCTCATGGAGAAGCAAGGATTCGGAAAGAAAGGACAAGTCATCAAGGAGCTACACAAAACGAAGACATCAAGCTCATGTTGGTGAATGGGTATCCGGCTCCGACTCCGACAACCACTCCGAGAGAAGCTATCACTCCGACTCCGAATATACTCAAGATGAAGGTGTTGCCGGTCTAGCACTTGTGACAACCAACTCCTACGACATATTTGACTCACCTAATGAAGGAGTTGGAACATGCTTCATGGCTAAAGGCCCAAAGAGAAAGGTGTTTACAAGAGCTTTGCCGGAAGTAAGCAATTCGAGGAAATTGTACGCAAGCAAGGAAGGCACTGGAAGAATCAAGGTGTTGGTTTTGAACGAAAGTTCAATGCCAATGGAGTTGAGTGGGAAGAAGATCAATACCCCAAGACGAAGTTTGTTCCTCAACAAGAGAAGTATGATCCTACTTCTTTCAAAGGGACACAAGCTCAAGATGATCTTCCACCACAAGACCACACGCAAAAAGGCAAGGACAAGCTTCAAGAGGAAACTGATGCATTTGAAGAAGCTCCTAAGGCCTTGGTCAAGTGGGTTCCCAAGACTACTTCAAGTTCCACTTCATCAAGTACAACTACAACACCGAGGATTCCCATCAAGATGGTGTGGATCCCGAAGAAGAAGAACTAGAGAGTTCTTGAGGGTGACTCCGCCAACATACTTCACTCTTATTATCTTGGCAAGAATAAGTGCAATCAACTTCCACATCTTGCACTAGTTCAAGGAGTCACAAACCCTCTTGTTGGTAAGACAAGGGACAAGGTAACCTAAAAGCTTTCATAGACATCATCTTGTGTGTGCATCACTTTATGTCTATGGATATCCTTGTTTGTTCCTTGTGGGACTAACCCGTGTAGGTATTGAAAGTGCAACTCACTTCAATGGATAGCTTCAAATGATCTACATCAACATTGAGCATCCACATCTTCAACATCTACATGAAGTCATCATCGACAAAACCCAAGGTTAGTTCATCCCTCTTAGGGGGGATCTCACATCTAGGGGGAGCTTTACTCTAAGAATTGAGCTAAAGCAACTCTAATGGTGTGAACACAACAATGCTTTATGTAAAAGTGGTAACCCCACTTGTGCTTAAACAATGAGTATGACCTATGATCAAATGTTCTCATTTGACTCCTAAGTCAATATACTCATATATAGATGACCTAGTCATCGCAAATTGTTTGATAGATGCTACAATTGGTTGTGCATGCTTTGCCACATATTTCAATTGCCATTTTATTGTGTGAGCATGTTGATTGCATATTTTACTCATTCGAGGACATCCACTTGTTGTTTTGATTGATTGGTTTTCTTTTATTTTGCCAAGTGGATGGACAAGAATGCCTAAGAACCCTCTCTAGCTATCTATGATTTTCTCGTCTCAAACTCTATTCATGCTACATCACAAAATTTGATCAAGTCAGATTCGAACCACTCTGTGTGAGGAGAACTCGGAGTCCCCGATTCGTCATAGACTTAAACTTCCAAAACTTCTTTGTACGTTTCGGTCTGACCGATTCATCCATTTTGGTCATACCGAGATCACTAAGTCGATCTAGGTTTTCAATCTCGGTGCAACCGATTTGAACCTTTCGGTCACACCGAGTTTCAGTAACTGATTGCAGTTATGAATCTCGGTGCCATCGAGTTGTTCCACTCGGTCACACCGACAGGGTCGGGCTATATATACCCACGGGTCAAATTTTGGAAAACTTTCCGAACCTCCTCGACCCGCGCTTAGCCCGCTCTGCCTCCAGGGTCTCCGGATCGTCTTCCTCGTCACCAGCCACCTCCTGCCGCTGGTCTCCGCCGCCGTCAACGGGAATCATCCCCGCCGTTGCCGCCGTAGCGAGTTCATCGCCGAACTAGGGTATGAACTCGATCACTGTGCTATCCCTATCTGATTCCTAGCACATTGTGTTCGCCATGTATCTTGCCACAATTGAGATCATTCTTATCTAGTCAAAACACTCCGTAGTTTAGTCGTGAATTGAAAATTTAGGGTTAGGTTTCCGCCGAAACCATCTCGGACCCACCGAGTTATGGAACTCGGTACCACCGATTCGGCTCAGGCCATTGCACATGTAATTTTCATTCTGACCGAGAATTGCAAATCGGTGTGACCGAGTTCAGGACTTTGTGAAACCCTAGCAGTCTCGGTGCCACCGAACTGTGACTTGGTCTGACCGAGTTCACTAGTTTTGGATCCAACAGCTGCTTCGGTATCACCGAGTTTACAAATCGGTTGATCCGAAATGCTTTCTCAGGAAAACTAAAACTAAGTTTTTGATTCATTCTTTTGCAAAAACCTCTGTATTTTGTGATGCTCATCCACTCTACCTCATCTATAATCTATTCACAGGGTTAGCTGTCAGTGTTTGCATCATGTCTAATCAGAGTGACAGTCAGAACAAGGAAGAGGAGCAGGTTCACATGAGTGAGGGCACTAGTCCCTCTAGCAGCTCAGATGATGGAAGCAGGAGCACTCCCAGCAACTTGCCCAAAGCTGCCACCAGAACAAGGAAGAAGAAAACTTCAGAGTCTAAGGATGAAGACTATGTGGCCACTAAGGATGATACCACATCAAAGAAGAAAGTGCTCAAGAAGGAGTACAGATCAGCTGCAGTTAAGCCAGGGATGAAGATCAAAAGGCCAGCAGGAAGACAACCCATGTCAAAAGCCAGAGCCACCACTCAAGCATCTTTGGAATCCAAACCCAGAGAGCCTGCTGCAAAAGGAAAGAAAAGGAAGGAAAGGGTCAAGAAGACCATGGCCAGAGTGATTGGAAAGGCTTCCATGATGGAAGAAGAAGAAGAAGAGGTTGCTGCACCAGCACCCAAGGCACAAAAGCTGATGGGTGATGCTATAAAGTCAGGGGCTGCAACATCAAAGCCCAAAGAAGCACCCAAAGCAGCCTCCAAGCCCAAGAGTGCACCTAAGAGGAATACCAGGAGTATACCAGTTGCTGAGAAGAACAAGGCCCTAGTGCCTGAAGTTGCTGCTGATGAAGATGATGAAGGACAAGTCCTGAGGAAGCTCAAACCCAAGATTCCAGACCACAATGATGCTCATCCTGTGGCTGAGAACATGAAGATCAGGAGAGACTCAGGGTTGAGGCTATGGAGAGTGTCAGATCCATATGCCACCAGGAGAAGGACTGCTGTTGATTACAGGTTCCACACAAAGAAACATCAGGATTTCTATGAGACAATCTTGTTGGACAAGAAGCCTATAGTGTGTGATATGAGGTGGGTCGACTAGACCTACATGAAGGAGAATG
Organism: Triticum aestivum; assembly: GCF_018294505.1. Lineage (NCBI taxonomy): Eukaryota > Viridiplantae > Streptophyta > Magnoliopsida > Poales > Poaceae > Triticum > Triticum aestivum. The sequence goes on along the minus strand of NC_057812.1, from coordinate 506,157,951 downwards.
AAGAACACTATCCTGGAGTGTATGATAGCTTCAGTGTGTGTGGAGTTGCAGACTTTGTTGGGCAGAAGCTCACAAACTGGAATGATGAGCTCATTATGCAATTCTACTCCACAGCACATTTCTATCCAGATGGCAGAATAGTTTGGATGTCTGAAGGAACGAGATACCAATCAACTATTGAGGAATGGGCCAATCTGATGAATGCCTCAAAGGAAAATGAAGATGACTTGGATGTTTATGCCAAGAAAAAGATGGATCGCAATTCTATGTCACAGATGTATAAGGAGATCCTAGACAAAGCTCTTGAGACTTTCAAGTTTGGGTCAGTCCATTTTCTTCTGTCAGGACTGCCAACGATCAACTGGATCCTAAGGCACACTCTTTTGCCCAAGTCAGGTGACCACAACATGATCAGAGGGCATGCAATTAATTTGCTACACATATTTGATGTGCCACAGAAATTCAAAGTCATGAGCCTAATAGTTGAAACTATTAAGAGGACAGCTGCAGATCAAAAGAGGAGTTGTGGGTATGCCCCACAGATCCAGGAGCTGATCAACTCCAAGATGGGCACTGGTACATATTTGCTGGACAAGGAGCACATGCCTATCTATCCAGACTTCGAGGACAACACTGTGGTTATGCATGAGGATGAACCATCTTCTGTGCACGCACAAGCCAAGAAGGAGAAGGCAAAAGCTGAAAAGGCTGCAAGGATGCCAACTACTAAAGAAGCATCTCAGTATCTCCTGCAGAGCAAGCAAGATCAGCTTGGCTACCTGATTGCATCCACTCTGAGGATTGAGAAGGGACTAGCCACCCTGACTCAAAACCAGGAGAGCTTGGAAAGAATAGTGGAGCAAAAATTCTATGACTTAGATGTGAAGGTAACTGAGATTCAGTCTGTTGTGGAGCAACTTCAAGATGATATGCAGGAGAGAAAGGGCAAGACAACCACTGATGCATTTGCCAGAGTGCCTAGAGCTCAGAGGTCTACTGCAGTGCCTGTTCCACGCACCAGAGCCACGTCATCTGCACCAGCTACAGCTTCAGCGCAACCAGCTCCAGCACCAACTCCTTCAGCTCCATCCACATCAACTGAAGTCTTCGTCCAAGGAGCCATCTCTACGCCACCACCTGAAGACCAAGCTTGAGAGACGTTTTAGTGTTATGCATTTTCTATGAACATTTTGGTAACTTGTTGCCAAAGGGGGAGAAACATGTATAGATCATAGGCTTCGAGAGAGAGCGTTGCTTTTTATTATCTCTTACTTTGGTGGTTGAACTTTGTTTGTCTTTTGATTGCTTGAGATAGTATGCTATTATCTATGAGACATTGATGATCATGTGGCTGATCATACGCTACACTTATGCTTGTTAGATGATATTATCTTGCTTATCCTTATATGATCATTCACTTTGCTTGGTGATGAGTGCATGTATTCAATCTTTATTATTTTGAGCGCTCCACCAAGATGTATGTGACATGGAAGAGTAACCCATGATCCTAACTCATTGTGCATTTGCAGTCCAAAGCAAATCTTAAGATATGCACAAATTTAGGGGGAGCTCTTGCTTTTCACATACTTTTCAAAGCGACAATATCTTTCACTCTTATTATCATTTGTCGAAGCTTTGATCTATATGTTGTCATCAATTACCAAAAATGGGGAGATTGAAAGTTCAACTATCCCTGGGTGGTTTTGGTAATTCCTAACAACATATAGCTCATTGAGCTAACATTATTCCAAGATTAATATTTCAGGAAAAGCTCAATGAATGGCATGGCATGGATGAGGAAAGTGGATCCCTCAAAATTCTAAGGATAAAAAGTTTGGGTCAAGCTTGAAGCTCAAGACTCTACATTTTATATTTTAGTGATCCAAGATCACATTGAGTCTATAGGAAAAGCCAATACTATCAAGGAGGGATGAGGTGTTGCTTAATGGCTTGCTTGCTCAAAATGCTTGGTGATATGCTCCAAAATCCTCAACTACCTTCCCACATCCACATATGACCTAAACCAAAAGTCAAACTCAGCCCCACCGATTCTTTCTATCCGGCGCCACCGAGTTTCAAATGTCATAGCCACTGCCACAAACCCTAGGCAAATCGGTCTCACCGATAGGGATCTCAGTCTCACCGAGATGGGATTGTAATCTCTCTGTTTCCCTTCGTAACGTTTCGGTCTTACCGAGATGAGCGATCGGTCCCACCGGGATTGTGATGTAAACTCTCTGTTTCCCTTTTTGTAACATTTTGGTCTCACCGAGATGAGTGAATCGGTCCCACCGAGTTTACCTGACCAACTCTCTGGTTAGCTTATTACCAAAATCGGTCCCACCGAGTTTGTGTAATCGGTCACACCGAGATTACGTTATGCCCTAACCCTAACCATATCGGTCCTACCGAGTTGCATCTCAGTCCCACTGAAAATCCTAATGGTCACTAGGTTTGCTGAATCGGTCCGATCGAGTTTAACCATTCAGTCCTACCGAGTTTGGCAAATTGTGTGTAATGGTTAGATTTTGTGTGGAGGCTATATATACCCCTCCACCCACTCTTCATTCGTGGAGAGAGCCATCAGAACATACCTACACTTCCAATACACATTTTCTGAGAGAGAACCACCCACACTTGTGTTGAGGTTAAGATATTCCATTCCAACCATATGAATCTTGATCTCTAGCCTTCCCCAAGTTGCTTTCCACTCAAATCTTCTTTCCACCAAATCCAAATCCTGTGAGAGAGAGTTGAGTGTTGGGGAGACTATCATTTGAAGCACAAGAGCAAGGAGTTCATCATCAACACACCATTTGTTACTTCTTGGAGAGTGGTGTCTCCTAGATTGGCTAGGTGTCACTTGGGAGCCTCCGACAAGATTGTGGAGTTGAACCAAGGAGTTTGTAAGGGCAAGGAGATCGCCTACTTCGTGAAGATCTACCGCTAGTGAGGCAAGTCCTTCGTGGGCAACAGCCGTGATGGAATAGATAAGGTTGCTTCTTCGTGGACCCTTCGTGGGTGGAGCCCTCCGTGGACTCGCGCAACCGTTATCCTCCGTGGGTTGAAGTCTCCATCAACGTGGATGTACGATAGCACCACCTATCGGAACCACGACAAAAACATCTGTGTCTCCAATTGCGTTTGAATCCTCCAAACCCTTCCCTTTACATTCTTGCAAGTTGCATACTTTAATTTCCGCTGCTCATATACTTTTTTGCATGCTTGCTTGAATTGTGTGGAGATTGCTTGACTTGTGCTAAGATAGCTAAAATCTGCCAAGAACTAAAATTGGGAAAAGGCTAGATTTTTATTTGGTCAAGTAGTCTAATCACCCCCCCCTCTAGACATACTTTCGATCCTACAGTCGTCCGTCTCCGGAACTGTTGCACTTCCCAAATTTTGGATTGTCGTGATCATTCCTGGACTTCCACTTCTCATGCCCTTCCAACAAATTCCAACAACGTAGGAGGCCAAACGATTCACCGTTCGACTTTGCCATTTTTGGTACATATCTTGTTCTATCATTTGCTAAAGTAAACAAATTCTCAAACTGAAGAGAAAATGCTCAAAGTAGCGCAAATATGGAAATGATTTTTTTTAACATATTGGTCAATGATGACAACACTAGGAGGAGCGTGCTTCACTTGGTCCAAACAAACCCACCAACTGTTGCACATATCTTGAATCATACCCAATCAGTTTTTGAGAGATTTAAGACTACACTTCATTCTCCGCCCAAGATGATTTTTGAAACGCCCCTCTACATACTTCCAGTACTTTGCACTCGTTTGATCTTTTTTAGTGACCACATGGAGAGAGATATCTTCCCATCCGCGCAATATCCTCATCCAGGGTGAAGTTTTCTCTACAAATTGCTTTCTTCTTCGATGGAGGCTTAGAATTTAGCAACTTCTGTATTTTGACTAGACACATCCATTTGCTAAAAATGCGGCTATTATGCACCCTCAAGATCAAAATCATTTGTCCCGACGGAATCACCCATCATACTTTCGAGGAATGGTTCATTATTGACCGTCTCCTCCCCCAATTCGCATAATCACCGCTAAATAAAAAACATTGCACATTTGCCAATCTTTTTCCATGTTCACCTCACATTCAATCAAAATCCGCATACGAAGAAAATGATGTATTTTTTACCTCATCATCGTTTATAGTCTGGCTTAGGTCCGGGAAGGCGCCCCAAGTTCGCCCACCGTCGGGAGGAAGGGAGGAGGGGCAACGACGCGACCCTTCCCCTTCTACTTTTTCGATCCCTTCGGTAACAGGGATTGGAGGCCCCTGCCTACATATGGCGAGATAAGGTTTGCCACCGCTTTGCCAGAATCATTGCCAACAGTGTGGATAAGGTGCTTCCCTGAGCGGTGGTGGACGCCACTTGAGCCATTGAAGTCGCGTTATTAGACTCCAAATCGACAAAATCAGACACGGTAATCAAGGCGGTATCCATGGTGTCGTCGACGGGGACTAGGAATGGCTAGAAGCGGTCTAGGCGGCCCTACGGCAAGGGAGGGTAGGCGGCGACGCAGACGGGAAGCTCAATGGGAGGCCGAAACGTCACCCGCGCCAATCCGTTTTCGTGATGGAGTGCGCTCCAAATATCCTCCTTCAACCACTAAATAAGGAGACTCGCGGGCTCGACCTGGAGCGCCCTCCAAAAATTATGGTCATTAATGGCAATTTGGTCCGTCTGACGCGTGCGACAATGCAGATCTCAAGGGGTAAGATGTATGCATATGCTCATAAGGATGAGTGTACATGTATATGTATGAGTGTCTGCGTCTGTATTTTGAAAAAAAAAACTAGTTTCTAATTAAAAATCTTGCATGTCGACCCTCGCGCAGCTTTGGTCCGTCCGGCGCGTGCGATGGTGAGGGTCTCCTGGCTTGGCCCATCTGAATGAGCCGCTCGCTCGTCCGGCACCGTGGAGGCCAAAAATACTAAACCTACGTAACCTCCTACAAATGTTTACCCCATATGTGGCTTTTAAACCTGTAGATTTACTGCGAATCAACTTGTGGTTGGATGGTTAAAGGGACTATGGTATCCCTAGGCCATCAGGGTTCAAGTCGTGGTGCTCATATTTATTTCTGAATTTATTTCAAAAATTTCGACGATGTGCATTACGTTCCGTCGGGTGGGCCTTTCACCCCCACTTCCAATCCTAATCCTACAAATCAGCCTGCATGATGGGTCTAGCATTACTCCCGTGCAGGGCAGGCATCGCGGTGGCGCGGTGCCACATCGGAAGAGAATAGAGAATCATTTTCCATTGCGCGGTGAGCTTAGCCTGATGCGTCACGAGAGCTTTGGTTAGCATCCCAGGCGACACGGGACATTCATTTACCTGACCGGCGACAAAGGAAGAGCTCACGGGCACCCTCCCGCGCAGAGAGCTCCAAGGGCCCGTGAGGAGGCAAGCTCGGCGAGACGGGACGGAACTCGCTGTCGTTGGAGCTAACCGACGAACCCGCATGCAGACTTTCACATGCATGCACAAACATCGGCATGCACACATAGGCCAGGGCTGATAATTATACGACGATCGATCACACCAGGTTCACGCTAGCTACAAATGTAGCTCATCAGTACCGTATTACTACTAGTACAATATAGTTTGTGAGATGGGATCATGTGCGCACAAATCATTCATCCGCATGTGATTGGTTCTCCAAACTCGTCCAAGGGCAGTGCTGTTTCTGCGTTGTACGTACGTCGACTGTCTATCATGCGTCCCCAGCTCTGCAGTGTGGTATCTGGGCCACGCGTAACAAATATCGCAAATTTGTGAGACTTGCAACGGCGCCTGTTGATGGAGCAGGAGAATTTCCCTGTCGTTTGATGTTCATCGGACGCAACACATTTCTTCCCGGAGCATTACTCAGTCCCTTTCGTCAGGCCTTGAGTGCTTCGAAACATTTCCTAAGGTGGTCGTTTGGCTCGTGGGATTAGAATCCTTAGATTGTTTTTCATAGAATTTATTTGTATTTCATTAAAATATCATCCACTCAAAGCTCTTGGTATAATTTCTTTTTTTTGTGGGCTGTCAAGCACTATTCCATCCAAATTTATGTAGGTTTCTAGTTATACAGGATACAAGAGGACATGATACTCTATTTTTATGATTTTTCTATTCCTACGGATCCCCGTGAATCAAAGAGGCCCAACTCTATTCCAGCCAAAACACACATGCTCACACACCTCCTAGCCTGCGCGGGTGACCCTCTTCCAAATTCAAAATGCAAGTTTACCAAATTTTCCTAAGTATGACTAAAATTATTAAAATGTGTCTGAAACAATTGAAAACTTGGGTGAAATACATATAGAATATTTCCTAAATTGATCAGAAAGTGACATATATAGTTGGAAGGTATGTCAAATTTTACGATTTATATTTGTAAATTGTTTCAAAACAGTGAATTTCTTGGCACGTGTATGAAATATTTCTAGAACTGATTGAGATATGACTGAATTGAAAATTGTGTGAAATGTTTCTGAAATTGATTGAAATAAGACTGGAATAATTGATATTTGTGAAATGTTTATGACTCGTATTTTAAAAAAAATAGAAACAATGGAAATTCAAATAAAAATAGTTGAACTTTTTAATGTCGCTAAAATCATTGCATTAAATCAAAAAATCAGAAAATAATACATAAGTTTAAAAAAATTGAAGTCTTCGAACTAGTTTCAATTATTGGTAAAAATACATTTTGGAACTCACAGAAGTATTATTTTCAGATATTTACCTATCATTCGTTTAATACAAAAACTATGATGAAGTAGAGTACATGCAATGGTGGCGGGCTGTGATTGGTTGAGAAGAGTTCACCATATAGCGTCTCCGTCAGAAATGACTTTGCTAGCGGGGTCAAGGTTACCGTCTTGGGATTAAAATACATGCCTTGGATAAATGTATAATGGCTATACCATGATCAGATAGATAGTTTACTGAATACTTTTTTGTTTCTATCACATAGAGAAGCGCTCAAGGAGAACGACAGGTGATTTTTTTTGCCGATCAGTGGTCAAATCAAAATTTTAATTTTTCCTATGTTTAACAAGACAAATCAAACTACATTGATTTTGTTTTTGTTAATTGTCTGTTGGCTGAAATATCATAACCTTAGCCACTTAAGATTAGACAACAGTTAGCCTACAATTGGAGTACTGAAATTGCACAACTTTAGCAAACTGTACGTGGTTATAATTCTCTAGAAAGATTGTATGAAGCGATGTTGGAAAAAAATGCATGGCAATATCTTGATCCAAAATTTGAAAAGATGACCAGGACTTCAAATGACCAGGTTACCTATAATCGCACTACCCTTTCGAATGCTTAAAAGACGGCGATGGCCAGGCATTCAAAATATTCAGGTGAATTATATTTGCACTACATTTGAACGTTTGAAAAGAAAGCCAAAGTTATTACAAAAATCAAGCCAGTACCCACAAATTATCATTAGAGAATTCCTCACATGCCACTGAAGAAGGGCTCAATTCCCTCTATACTATCGACCAACCATCAGTATAATCAATGGCATGTAGAGAATTCTCACTGTTTATTATCCATATCCATGCATACATTTATGTAGAAGGTCATTTTATGTTCACAATATACATCAGTATAGCAGCTTAATTACCGGTTAACCACTCTGTCGATGAACTTTGACATTGGCGTACCTTTACTGTCGCATGCACGAAGCTCCTTCTTCTCCATGCATGCGTTCACACACACTCGTATACGCACTACGTAGTGTAGTAATGGAGGAGACGAGATTCATGGATCGATCAATGGTCACCTCTTGGCTCTGGACGCTCTCCGGCTGAGCACGACCCAGTAGAGCACCCGGTAGAGGAGGAAGAATCCAAACAGCACCTGCACTCCCGTCCACCGCTCCTCCGCCGTGAGGCCTCTCGCCGCCAGCACGTCGCGCCCCGTCTCGGAGCACTCCTCTCCGGCGCCGGCCACCCCAAAGCACCGGTTCGCCGCGCACGAGTACTCGTTGGCGAGCATGGCGTCCAGCGCGTACTTGTAGGGAGAGGCGTAGTGCATGAACACCCAGTACACCGGCGTGCTCTCCCGGGACAGGAAGTAGCCAGAGAAGAGGAAGAACCCGGCCAGCGACACCGACACCAGCGACATTCCCGCGATGTAGTCCGGCGCGAAGGAACTGATGAAGAGCACGAAGGAGTTGGCCGTGAGCACCACCGCCCACACCACCAGCACAAACACTGCGAATGCCGCCGGCGACGCGCAGAGGCCGACGAGGAAGTAGACGCACGAGGAGTAGAGCAGCGCCACCGCCAGGAGATACGGGAGGAACACCATCGTGGCCGCGGTGGCGTGGGAGGACAGCCGGTACAGACCAGCCGCCGTCTCAGCGAGCACGATAGGCCGCTCCGTGACGAACGTCGGCAGCGTCTCCGTGGTGGAGGTGAGCAGGAACGTCAGCGTGAAGGCGAAGAGCCCCAGTCGCTTCTGTGCGCCGGCCTCGCCATAGCCGGCGTTGATGTAGATGGTGCCCAGCAGCGTCCCGACGATGACAGCCTCGAGGAAGTTGGTCAATAGCAGCTGCTTGCTGCGATACACCACCTTCCACGCCCTTTTGTACAGAACTACGAACTCATGTATCCGCGAGCACGGCGAAGTACACGACAACGACGGCGGTGTCGCCATGACCGGCCTGTGGCGGTCCGAATCCGATGTCTTGGTTGTGAGATCTTGTTCCGACTTGGGTTCAGGGGAGGAGGGCGAGGGATGGGGTATCTGGTCGATGACCTCGAGGGCGTACTCTAGCGGGTTGAGCTGCGCGGGCACGGCGAAGCCGTGTGAGAGGAGGGCGGCGTCGAGGGAGGCGAGGGAGCCGTGGTGGAGGACGATGCCGCGGGAGAGGAGCAGGAGCGAATCCACGGCGGAGAGGAGGCGCGCGCTGGGCTGGTGGATGGACAGCACCACCGTCGTGCCTCTGGCGGCCGCCACGGCGCGGAGGCAGCCGACGACCACGAACGCCGAGGAGGAGTCGAGGCCGGAGGTCGGCTCATCGAGCAGGAGCACCCCGGGGTCGCGGAGCAGGGCGAGGCCAATGGAGACCCGCCGGCGCTCGCCACCCGACAGCCGGGACGCGGAGACCCGCGTGTGAGCCGCGTGCGCCAGACGGAGGTCCGCGAGGAGCGCCGTGACCGCGGTCGAGGCCGCGGACGCCGACGTATGGTAAAGCAGCGACGCGGCGAAGGTGAACGTCTCGGCCACGGTGAGCAGCGACAGCGCGACGTCCGCCTGGGGAACGTGGGCGGAGAGCCGGCGGAAGGAGGAGGACCGGAGCGGCGCCGAGTTGAGCAGGAGGCGCCCGTGGGTGGGCGCGGTCCGCACCGCGAGGATGTCGAGCAGCGTGGACTTGCCGGCGCCGCTCGGGCCGACGACGGCCAGGATCTCCCCCGCCCGCGCCGTGAGCGACACGTCGCGGAGGATGTACTCGGGCGTCGAAAGGGCCGCGCCGCATGGCTTCAGGAGCCGGCCGAGCGACAATGTCGGCGCCGCGGCCGGCTTCGCGTAGTAGATGTTCCGCGCGGCTAGCTCGTACATGACATTCTTAGATGGTGGTGAAGACTCGTCGGCATTGTCAGGTTCGGTGACAGTTGTGGTGGTTGTGGTGGCCATTGTGGTGCGGCCGGAGATGGCAAGAAAGGAATGGAAGGATTCAATGGAGGAAGAGGGGTGGTAATGTAGATAGGGAGGCCAGGCCACTTGTGGCCTGTCAGTCACAAGTTGGTGAATTAGCCACATTGCTGATATTTAGGGTTTGGTTGTACCTTTTGGACAATTGTGCCGAATGAGAGCGTGGACTGTGGAGTGAGACAAAATTAATGGGGTGCAATTTCTGAAAAATAATATCGGGAGCACCTATTTGTGAAAACAAATTTGGCATCATTCATTTTTTTTTGGCCGTCGGATCATCATCCAACTTCCGCAATCACCTCACACAGACACAGTTCATCTTCAACCTTTCTTTCTTCTTCATCATGCATTCGCCCACCCACCCGCCTCAACTGCTTGGATCCCCCCTCCCTCGCAGCTAGTGGGCGTTGTCACACGCGGCCTCACCCTCGCCGCGACCATCTCTATAGAGGCCCCCACCCTGATATGCAACAACTCTAGCGACCCACGTACCACCCCCCCCCCCCCCTCGACCCACGCCCATCAAGTTTCGGAGTCGCTTCCGCCGGCTATCACCGGCTTCGGCTTGTTCACAACACGGCCTGCTAGGGTCGACTCTCGTCACTGCTTTCGGCCTCTGAAAAAGCAGAAATTGACTGACACCCTAAAAATGTTCAGACACCTGACATTTAGCAAACGGGAAAAAGAGGTGCAATGGGGACGAAGATTGAATGGGGCTAAACCTAAGGTAAGTTTTCTCAGACGTGAAAACTTACGAGTCAAATTCCCACTAACCTCTCATTAATAGCTCTAGAGTTCCATTGTGGGCTCACTTCCACTCCCCTTTTCCAACAATAATATGCCATCTGGTCATGCAACTTTAATTTTGTATGATTTATCCATAGATGTGGCAAAACTCATGGGTCTACCTATAGGTAAGAAAATTACAATTATTTTACGTTAACTCATAGTGTTATTTGTTTTTTTCTTTCTCGGACATTTTCGTTGCCCAACCCACTATCACCATCTTCATTATCTGATCTTGCCTATGTCGGCACCATTGCATGCTAACCCGTCATACACAATGGCTCCGTTAGGTCAAACCTTTACCCCTAGCCACCCCTAATCCTTACCTCCCATTACAACGAGTTCTTCTTTATTGGTCCAAAAGTATTGTCACCACCGCGGAGGTGGCTCCACCTTGTTACTACTCTAGCGAGGCTTCCTCCGTTGGCCCCAACCTCCAGTACCATCAACGTTGTTGTACTACCGTTAGCTTCGCCCCTCTTTCTACCATCTGCACGAAGAATCGACCATGAGTTTAGTGAAAACATGTGAATGAACTAACATGAGTGCTTAGACATAATCATGCAGAAGGACACCGACATGATAGTAGATCGAAATAGTGATTGCAGTATTGCCTTAGGCCTTGTACATTGCAGGTGTCTCTGGTGGGTTCTTGATGTCTACTGCTCACATCTATTCTTGTAGACTCTGCTGGGCCTCCAAGCACAGAGGACAGTAGGACAACAACAATTTCCTTTCAAATGATGACATAAAGTTTATCAATCCGCGAGAGGTGTAAGTGGAACGTAGGCTCTCTCAAGCAACCATGCAATAATAATACAAATTGTCTCTTGTGTCCTTCCTACATATTTCCTTCGGTCCTTTTTACTCTGCGTATAAGAATTGTCTGAATTCAAACTTCATAAAGTTTGACCATATTTATATGAAAAAATATCAACATCTACCATGCTAAAGTTATATAATATGAAATTTTAAGTCATGACACATCTACTGATACTGATTTCACATTATGAATGTTGATATTATTTTTCTATAAAGTTGGTCAACTTTACGATGCTTGACTTCGACAAATCTTATATGCGAACTTAAAAAGATCGGAGGGAGTACAAAACTTAATGTACTGGGTAAGTTTTCTAAAAACAAGAAAGCAAGTTTCATAAAATTTAACCTGGTAGAACAAGAACCAAAATGTTAGGACTGAAAATCAAATCAAATCATACAAAAGGCATTGCACTTTGAATGAACGAAATCAAAATGGTATCTCAATTGAAGTTCATAAGGCAGGCATCAAAGTCTTTTGACAAAGGGAGATTTCATAGTACAAGCATGCATGTGTTGAATAGAGGGATGGATATTTGTGGGAAGAGAAAATAAAAAATTGACAAAAATAGCGTAGCAAGTTTTCATGGGAAGAACGATGGCATGAACTTGCGAAGCAGCAGGATAGGCCAAACTGATGGGTCCACATCACGTAAAGGCGAGAGTAACTACACAAAAGAAAAAGAAATAGAGAAAGAAGAGGATGAAACAGTACTCAAACCTGAGAGTGGAACATGATAGAAATAAAAGAAGATGAAGATGAACAGTGTAAAGAACTCGTCGAACATGGTGTAAGGCCAACTCCAACGCGCGACCCCATCCTGTCCGCCCGCTTCCATTCGGGGGTAAACGGACAAAGCAGGCCTCCCAACGCACGGCCGCAAACGGATCGTCGTCCATTTTCTGTCCCCTTTCGACCCATTTCCAGCTCAAGTTTGGGCCCAGTTTGCGGCCGACGGACACGCGCGAACGGCGCATGGCGCCTGCCCATGTCCTCCCCTGGCCTGCCCGTCAGGGAGACAGACCCCCCTGTTTCTATCCCCCCCCCCCCCCCGCTCCAGCCGCACCCCGCCACTCTCGTCCCTCGACGCCGCGGTCGTTGCCGTTGTGCAGCTTGGCCGTGCGCTCGCCTCAACCCTTGTCGCAGCCACCGTTCCCTCGCCGCCCCGAGCTACCCAACCACGACCACCTGATTTGCGCTCTCGTCGAATTTGGAGCTGATCCGGCCGGACTTGAGCTTGCCCGGCTGATGAAGGACGCTCGTGCCATGGACTGGCCGGGCACCGAGCCAGAAGGCCACGGCAAGGCCCAAGGCCGCATGCAGGTACTGACTCCGCCTCTAGTCGCTCAGATCTACACTGTCGGCGGTTTGCCAGAAGATACACGAACGGCCGTTGGCCGGGCACGGTGCTAGCCCAAAAGCTTGTCAACGCACCATTGCCACTCGTTAAGTGCGACGACTGCCCGAAGAAGGTCTTGCACTGCGTTTCTACGACACCGGAACATCCCAGATGGGTGTTCATCAAGTGCTCAGACGATGGGGTATGTGCTACTTAGCTTCGGTTATGCTCTCGAATTTGACAAGTTGTACTAACTTAAATTTTTCTTGTGTAGAGTGGATACAACTTTTGTATTGGGAAGAAGAATACATCGATATATTGATAGAGTGCAATTTAGTAGATGTCCGTGAACTTTAAGCTAGAATGGAGGCTAGAGATGAGACTAGTGCACTTGTTGCTAAACTAGATGCTAGAGGTGAGACTAGATGCGAGGAAGCAACGCCTATTTCTTTAGACTCGAAGAAGAAAGAGTACGCAAGATCGAGCCTCCACAGATCAACAATGAATGTGTTGAGAAGGCACAAATCCAACTTACGGGAGCAGCTGTGGAAGTTGCATATCTTCTAAAATGTCTTTTTGTGGTTCTTGTTTTTTTGGTCTTGCTATTCTAGTCAAGATTTGGTGATGTGTTTTCATGTATCACAAATCAATGAAGAAAATAAAAGATATGTGTTTGCAAAAATAAAATGCATGCGAACGGGACGCAGCGCGGCCGTGCGCATTGGACGCACGGCCACCACATCCACAAATCCGGCCAAACTCGACCCCATTGCCATCCCGAACCGGATGAAAAGCGGACGAAACGACGTCCGTTTGGGATCGGGCGTTGGAGTTGGCCTAACAGAACGGGATGTAGCATATACACAAATAGAAAGACGCCCAACGAAAGTATTTATACAGAATAGACGCCTATACTGCCTAGTATTCGGTTAAGTATTTGCATCTATTTTTCAACCAATTTCCGCCGGATCATCTACTTGGATCACGACGCTGATCAACAGCTGGAGATGTTTTCCTCCTGCACCTACGTGACCCTTCGAAATTTCGCTTGCTATGCACCCCTTCTGAGTTTTGAAATATCGACCACGGGGCTTTGGGACCACCATGTTTGTTGTCGGGGACGTCTCGTTCTTGATCCTCTCTTCAAGTGCGCGATCGATTCCTATGTTTGCCTGACAAATGTCCTCGCGTTGCCTTTTACCACAGCACCAGTACCATCACGCCAACTATCACCTTCCACGACGACATTTATAGCTCAATGCCTCAGTGACATAGTCATATCGTTCAGTGTTGTGAAGCGACTGCCTCGCTGGGTGCTGCTGAAAATTCTGAGCTTTCGGAGCCTAGTCTTCCCAGGCTCTTTTTTTTTGTGTGTTTTCGCTCTAGTCATTAGCTTCGCTGATGCGCGTGTCTATAATAAAGTTGAACCACTGAACTTTAGAGGCAATAATCCTAGGCGTACAGGTGTTTTACGCGTCTATTATGGACCCCCTCTCGCTAATTCGCTCCCCCTGGTTTCATGGGGTGGGGCCCCTGCTGCTTATCCTAAGCCGATCAGTTTGCTTCACATCAGTCTGTACGATAAACCCTGTAAAACAAGCCTATAGACAGCTTGAACGGGACGAGGGGACAATAGTGGGGCATGAAAATCTGAAAGCGTATATTTCCAACTATTATAAAAGCTTTTTTGGACCTCCGAATACTTCCACGGTGTCTCTTGATGAGTCTGTGATTGATGATATACCTTAATTACAGGCAGCGGAGAACGATGTTCTCTCTGCACCGTTTACTGAAAAAGAAGTTCATCTGGCCATAACTCAAATGAAGCTGAATAAAGCACCGGAACCAAATGGGTTTCCAGCTGAATTCTATAAGAAATGTTGGCATATCATTAAAGATGATCTTATGCCTATATTTCACGATTTTTTCGATGGCCATTTGGAGTTGTTTCACCTCAACTTTGATACGATAACATTATTACCGAAGAAGAATGAGGCCGTCCGGATAGAACAATTCCGACCCATTTGCCTGCTGAATGTGAGTTTTAAAATCTTCATAAAGGTAGGAACCAATAGATTGACACAAATTGCTCACTCAGTGGTTCAACCTAGTCAGACAACTTTCATGCCTGGACGACACATACTCGAAGGAGTGGTTGTCTTACATGAAACACTTCATGAGATTCACTCGAAGAAACTAGACGGGGTTATCTTAAAAGTGGATTTCGAGAAGGCTTATGATAAAGTAAAATGGCCTTTTCTTCAGCAGGTAATGCGCATGAAGGGTTTTAGTGAAACCTGGAGGCACCAGGTGGATACTCAAGTCCAGAAAGGTAGTGTCGGAATTAAGGTGAACGATGACATCAGTCACTACTTCCAGACGCATAAGGGGTTGAGACAAGGGGATTCCATATCACCTCTTCTGTTCAATATTGTGGCAGATATATTGGCCGTCATTATTGGCAGGGCCAACCAACATGGCCATGTAGAGGGTCTAGTTCCTCATCTGGTTGATGGAGGGGTGTCCATTCTACAATATGCTGATGACACTATTCTTTTCATGGAACATGACATGGCTAAGGCACGTAACATGAAACTTATCTTATGTCTATTCGAACAATTGTCTGGCTTAAAAATCAATTTTCATAAGAGCGAGGTGTTTTGTTTTTGGAAGGCCAAAGACGAGGCACATACTTACAGACAATTGTTTGGATGCGAATTAGGTGCTTTGCCATTCAGTTACTTGGGTATTCCGATTCATCACCGTAAACTATCCAATAAAGAATGGAAATGTATTGAAGAACGAATTGAAAAAAAAGGGATAATTAGATTTATGCCCCTAGTTGTGTCCCACTCGTCTGTTTTACCCCTAATTCCCAAAAGTCACCAGTTATGTCCAAATCACTTTGCTCCTCTTATGCTTTTGCCCTTTGACCGTTTGACCGTCAGTTTGAAAACTTCATAACTAATTCATACTAAATCAGAAAAATGCAAATAAGATACCAAAATATTCAGAAAAACATCACCTATATGTCAGTGTCATTTGCATCCATGAAAAAAGTGTTGGAAAGTGCCCATCCGAGTTTTAGCTCTTATGCTACCACCATGAATAGTAAAATCTAAAAAAGTTCAAAAAAATTCAAAAATAATTTGGTGGCAAAGAATGACAAATGTTTTAAGTGTCTGCCAAGTTTCATCAGGGAATAACATTCGTGGGTGCCGCGGCAAAAAAAATCAGCACTCCAAAATAGATTATTTTTTTGCCACGACTTCCACGAATGTCGTTCCCTAATGAAACTTGGCAAGCACTTAGAACACTTGTCGTTCTTTGCCACCATATGTTTTTGAATTTTTTTGAATTTTTTAGAGTTTACTATTCATGGTGGTATCAAAAGAGCTAAAACTCGGATGTGTACTTTCCAACACTTTTTTCATGAATGCAAATGACACTGACATATATGTGATGTTTTTCTGAACATTTTGGTATCTTATTTGCATTTTTTTGATTTTGTATGAATTAGTTATGAAGTTTTCAAACTAACGGTCAAACGGTCAAAGGGCAAAAGCATAAGAGGATCAAAGTGACTTGGACAGAACCGGTGACTTTTGGGAATTAGGGGTAAAACAGACGAGTGGGACACAACTAGGGGTATAAATCTAATTATCCCAAAAAAACTCAGCTGCTGGAAGGGCAAGCTGATGTCATATGGAGGTCGACTAGTTTTGATTAACTCAGTATTGACTAGCATGCCAATGTTTTTACTTTCGTTCTTCGAAATTCCGAAAGGGGTTCGAAAGCGACTTGATTTCTTTAGATCTCGTTTCTTTTGGCAGTCTGATGAGGCCAAGAGGAAATACCATCTCGCGAGATGGGATATCCTTTGTCGACCTAAAGACCAAGGGGGGCTCGGTATTGAGAACTTGGAGATTAAGAATAAATGCCTTATGAGCAAATGGTTGTGCAGGTTAGAGACAGAGCCGGAGGGCATGTGGTCTCAAATCCTACGCAATAAGTATTTGCACTCGAAAACGCTAGCCCAGGCTACCATCAGACCGAATGATTCGCCGTTCTAGAAGGGACTTATGAGAACAGAGGATATGTTCTTTCGTAGGGTCAAATTCTTGGTTGGCAACGGGATGTCAACAAGATTTTTGGGAGGATACGTGGCTAGGAGAGACACATCTGGCCTTACAATATCCTACCCTTTACAATATTGTGCAACGTAAGAAAGATTACGTAGGTATCGTCCTTCAAACTATTCCCTTGAACATCCAGTTTAGACGTACGTTAGTGGGTGAGAGATGGATAGCCTGGATGCACTTGGTTCGAAGATTGATTGAGGTTCGACTCTTCGGCGTGCCGGACTCCACACAATGGAAGTTAACTAAAATGGGATATTTACGGTGAAATACTTTTATACGGATCTGATTAATTCTGGCCCCATCTCAAGGTCACTTCATATATGGAAGGTTAAGGTTCCTTTGTGGATTAAAATTTTTGTGTGGTTTGTCCACAAGCAAGTAATACTCACAAGGACAACTTACTTAAGAGGTGATGGGTAGGCAACTCGCGGTGTTGTTTTTGTGCTCAGGATGAGACAATACAACATTTATTCATTGAATGCCCACTTGCCAAGTTACTTTGGAGGACGATTCATATAGCTTTTAATATCAATCCTTCAGTAGATATTGCGTCTTTGTTTGGGACGTGGTTAGCTGGGGTTGAACAGGTCACGGCAGCTCGTATTCGGATTGGAATATGTGCGTTACTATGGGCTATATGAAACTGCAGAAATGATATGATTTTTAACAGACAACACAACTTAACTTTTTTGCAGGTTATCTTCAGAGCTATGACTTGGATCCGTACGTGGTCCTTACTCACTCCTATGGACTCCAGGGAGCCTTTGGTTACTAGGTGCAACCAATGGGAGATGGTGGCTCGGGTTATATTCAACCGGTTCGGATGGCGTTCGCATAACATGATAGGAGTCTAGAGAGCTTGTCCTTATTATCACCGCATCGGTTGTGTTGGGGATATTACTATCAGTTGAAACCCGCCCAGGAGGGGCCGGGTCAGCTTCAATGGCGGGTTACGCAAGAAGTTCAGTAAACATTCAAGTTTGTAATTTATTAAGTCTTATAGAAGGCCCAAAGGCCTCGGGCCGGCTTAAGGCCTGATATTGTAAACCGCCACATGTAAGGAAATACTTGTACAAAAAGACATGTAAAGAAAGTCACCGAGCCGGACACGATTGTGAGCCGGCCGGGACTCTGTAGGCCACCTGGCGTCAACCCATGTATATAAGGGGACGACCTGGTGGCGGTTTAGGGCAAGAAACAACCAAGTCAATAACCAAGCCGGCAAATTGAGCCTCTTGGAAGTCGAAACCTCAGCAATACCAATCCCAACTAGACGTAGGCTTTTACCTTCATCGTAAGGGGCCGAACTAGTATAAAACTCTCTTGTGTCCTTTGTCCCGATTAACCCCTTTAAGCTTCCTAGTGCGATGGCCCTACGACTAAGTCCTTGCTCTAGGACATCTGTCGTGTCAACTCCACGACAGTTGGCGCCCACCGTGGGGCCAGCGCACGGTGGATTTGAGTTCTTGAAGGGCAACTTCGAAGGGCTCAAGGGATACACTGTGGGCCGGATGACCAAGAGTCGTCGCGCCAAGATCTACATCGATGACAAAGGTTGGGGCCCCGAGACTGGCTCAATCGAGTACGGGTACCGGGTCCCCTTCGGCGGAATTCACGTCTTCATTGGCCGGATCGGCAAGTCAGAGCCTGAGCCGGATGTCCACACCAACCTCATCGAAACGGCTCAGCGCGCCGGGTCCACCCGTGTTCAATCTGTCGTGAAGCATGCCTTCGTAGGTTGCATCCATGGTGGCAAATACTCCGAAGGATCAATGGAAGGCGGGGAGACGGCCATCTGCTCTGATACAGATCATCAACAGGTGAGACGGACTCGTTGTACCAACTGCAAGACGGCTTGCTCGGGGGCTGTTCCGAGGGCAGCAGTATTCCGGACCCCCTTGAGCCGCCAAATTGGGCCGGAGTCTTCATGGCAGGGACACAGCCCGGGCAGAACTCCACCGCAGCAACAGCAGCAGCCACCGGGTCAGCAGCTGCCGGGTCAGGAGACCCCGCGCCCCCCCCCCCGGCTCAGGTTCTCATGGACCTCATGGATAAACTGACGACTCTGTTAACCGCTGCGGTAGAGCCGGTGGATAAAGCCTAGCATGACGCGGAAATGGCACGCGTGCGGGAGGAGATGGTGCAAGCTAAGGAAAATTTGGCCGCGGAGGAAACCCGGATGGTAGCAGAACGAGCAGCTTTGGATGCTCGTGCTCAGCAGCTTCAAGCAGAAATCTTCCGGCTCTCCGTGGATCTTAATGCATCAAACGAAGTCATGAGAAGGGGACGTCAGAAAACTCACTCGCGTCTACCTCTAACACTGGATCCGAGGAATCTGTTCCATGCACCCGGAGCTGGAGGGGGCAACCCGCCGGAGGCAAACCGGGTCGAGATGCCCGGTGCACCAGTTCAGCCATGCACCATGGAGCCGCCGCGCATAAATACAGCTCCTCCTCGTTATATATCAACACCCCCGAGTCACTTTTCCAACCCCATGGAGAACCTCATTGCGGCGTCGGCTCGATTGGCAACTCTCCCGATGGAAGGCGACTCGCCAGCAGCAATTGAAACATGGAGGGTAAGAGAACTACTTCAGACAGCTTTGGCCCAGCAGGATGCATACTCCTATAGTCGAGACAGGATTCACTCAACTCCTCTCCCAAGCCGGAGCCCGAGTTACAGTAGGCACATGGAATCTGCAGAAATGTCAAGTAATGCTCAACGTCACAACCGGCCATATAGGTATGAGCCGATGCGGGCTGGAGCTCTTAACTTGGCGGACCAGGAGAGGATTCGTCAAGAGGCGGAATGGGCGGCTCAGATAGCAGCAGAGCAGGCGGCTCACCAAGCCCTTCCGGCTTATCCAGCAACCTCGGTTGAGGCAGGAGTGGCTACAAGAACCAGAGGCGTACCTTGCCTGGTCCCAGCCATACGCAATGAGCGGTTGCCCAAGGATTTCAAGGGACCTCGTAAGGTGCCTAACTACACGGCTGACTTACAGCCAGGGGCTTGGATTGAGAGTTATGAGATGGCTATGGAGCTGTTGGAGGTTAGTGATGCTGTAATGGCCAAATATTTTACCATGATGTTGGATGGAACGGCTCAGACCTGGTTGAAAGGATTACCACCCAATTCCATCGGCTCATGGGCAGAGTTGAAGGCACGGTTCATCCAGAACTTTAAAGACACGTGTAAGCAGCCAATGTCGATTGTGGATCTGACCAATTGCAAGCAAGAGGATGGAGAATCTACAACCCATTGGGTGCGTCGGGTCAAGGAAATAATACATTCATCTGATAAGATGGATGCCGGCTCAGTAGTTTTGATGTTGGAGAAGAATTGCCGTTTTGAACCTCTGAAGCAGAAGTTGGGGCGGCTTAAATGTGACTGTAATGACATGGGAACGTTGATGGCGGCTCTTGTCAAGTATGCAGACTCCGATACCACCAAAGACCCGGCCTCTGATGAAGAAAAATCAACAAAGGGAAAGAAGAACGGCAATGGCAAGGGTCACCAGCATAACCCGGCAAATCAAGGAGGTAGTAAGCGTAAGGCTGATGAGTTTGTTGCTAATACTAATGCGCAGGGTGGTAATCAGCGGCGCAAGGGCAGACAACCCCCACGATCGGGCAGGTCAGGCCCCACCCTTGAGCAGTTATTGAATGAACCTTGTCCAAAGCACGACACCCGGGAGAAGCCAGCCACCCACTTGTGGAAGGATTACACGATCATGAAAGCGTTTAAAAATTCAAACGCATTTGATGGGGGTCACGGCCCGGGCGGCGACTCAGGTGGAGGCAGCTTTCAGGGCCCGGGCGCCAGTTCAGGCGGAGAAGGTTTTCATGGTCAGGGACATCCCGGTCACCAGGGAGGTTATAATCAGCAAAACAACCGAGGGAATCAACAGCAGCAACAATCCGGCTATCAGAGCAACCTGAAGCAGCTGAGTAGTGGATAGTATCATGTCTTTACTACCAGTTTATGTAAGAGAGACCAGAAACTCCACAAGAGGGCTGTCAATGCTATTGAACCGGCAATCCCACGTTATCTACGCTGGTCGGAGCAGCCTATTGTGTGGAGCGGAGAGGATCACCTGCCCCGGGTTGATAATCCGGGTCACTTGGCTTTGGTAGTGGCACCTCAGGTTGGTGGGTACAAGTTTACTAAGGTACTCATGGATGGAGGCAGCAGCATCAATATCCTTTACTATGAGACGTTCCGCCGGATGGGATTGACGGATAAAAATCTTAAACAATCCAACACTGTTTTTCATGGTGTAGTACCCGGTAAGTCGGCATACCCAGTTGGTAAGATCGAGCTGGAGGTAGCCTTTGGGGATGAGTATGACTCCAGGGCAGAAAAATTAACCTTTGAAGTGGTTAAGATCAAAAGCCCATATCATGCTCTGTTTGGGCGACCGGCTTATGCCAAGTTCATGGCTTGGCCGTGTTACGTGTATTTGCAGCTCAAGATGCCGGGTCACAAGGGCACCATTACAGTCCATGGGAGCCGGAAGATCGCCTTGGAATGTGAAGAGGGGGATGCTGCTTATGCTGAATCTGTTTGTGCAACAGAGGAGTTGAAATTCTACAAGGATCATGTTGACCCGGTGGACATGACGTCATTAAAGAAACCAACAACAGAGCATGAGCCGGAGTTAAAGTTCAAATCGGCTGATGACACTAAGATGGTTGACTTTGTGCCTGGCGATTCATCCAAATAGTTCATCATCAGCGCAAACTTGGATCCGAAATAGGAAAGCATGC